>NC_092335.1:586657307-586963942 GCF_046630445.1 Rutidosis leptorrhynchoides | reverse complement strand
ACAAGTTTATAATAAAGAGATGTAATAATATATTATTTATAAGTGTACTGCGTTTGATGTTCACCACAACTCAGACTTTATATATATGTATAATAATATCATGCATACCCAGCTCATCCTTACACTTGATAATTAAAAACATAAGTGCTACTTAACTTAATACTCCATATAATCCTAGACTATTTAAATCATGGGCACGAGCTCTTATCACAAATCATCACCAAAAACCATTCTCCTCAAACCGTCTCCACCATTACTCCATCACCAATGACTTCCTTTCTTCTTCTTTTGTTTTCTGTTTTGTTCAAAGGAAAACTCGTCACTCTACAAACCCACTTCATCTTCATGAACTCCATCACCACCACATGTTATTTAGATCACCACCCGAATTCATCACAACACCACGAAACCCGTCACCATCCCCATACAACCTCCGGCTCATCATTTTCATTCAAACTTTGTAGATCGCGATCACCATTTTGAACCCTCGGTTAACCATCTTTCACCACCACAACACCTCCACCCGTCACATTAACACCACCACCATCAAACGCCATAAACCACCATATCATCATCTTATTATTTAAAAACCCACACGCCGTCACACTGGTGCTGCTATACTGAATAACCATCACTTTCCTCAGCCTTTTTTTTGTTTACTACTGTGCGAGAGAAATACCGTACACCACTTCAACCATCAACTTCACCACTATCAAAACCCATTTTTGATGCACCTGCTATATTCTTTTTTTCTTCCTTCTTTCTTTCTGTTCGCTTGATAACCTACAAAACTACGATTGATTACTGCTCGAAAATGTTGCTGTATTCATTTTCTGTTTTTTTCGACGAGTTAATGATGACGAAGTGAAGATAGTGAAGAAGACGATGGAATAGGGTTGATGATGATGACAACGATGGAGGCTAATGATGAAGAGGTTGATCGTGATTTCATGATGTTGATGACGAGGTTACAGTATATAGTGATGATAATGAAAATCATGAAGCATGATGATGGACCGAAACCCTACTTGTCAAGTTACTGTTAGTAATCGTTTGCCAATAATTGCGCTGCTTTGTTTCTGTATTTGCTCGAGCCAGGCCAAGAAACCAAACAATATTAATGGGCTTTTTTTGTTGTTGTTGTTGGGCTAAGGGTTATTGGACTACACTTTTTCACTAAAGGGTTATATATTTCCGGGTATAACTTAAATCAGAAAAACCGAAATAGCAGAATGGTTAAGGAGTGATTTGGGTTAGCGGGAGGTCGCGGGTTCAAACCCGGACTTGGGCATTTTTTTTAGGACTACTTCTTTGAGGTAGTTTACTTATTACTCGTTTTTATTATTATTATTATTATTATTATTATTATTATTATTATTATTATTATTATTATTATTATTATTATTATTATTATTATTATTATTATTGTTATTATCATCATCATCATTTTTAATGTAAGTAGTATTATTATTGAAACAAAATTTTTTATAAAAATTATCATTTTTATTATTAGAACTATCATTATTATTATTATTATTAGAATTATCATTATTTTTATCATTATTATTTTTATTATCATTTTTATTATTTCTAACACTAATATTATTATTTTTATCATTAATATTATTAGTATTATTAATATATCAAATAATTATTTTCTATATAAAAATATATTATTTACATAAAACATATCTATATTAATATGTTTGTAATAAATATTAATTATCTATTTAATGTATATAAAAATAAATATAGTTAATTTAGTTATTAATGAAACGTACAAGTTAGTAAAATAACAATTAATAATATTATCTAAATTTGTTCGATTACCATTATATGTGTTAATATACATATAAATGATATAGGTTCGTGAATCCGAGGCCAACCTTGCATTGTTCAATTCCGCCGTATGCGTATTTTTACTACAAAATATCGTATTGTGAGTTCATTTGCTCCCTTTTACTCTTTACATTTTTGGGACTGAGAATACATGCGCTGTTATTACAACTATTTTATTAAATACCTTTGAAATCTATATTTTTGGACTGAGATGCTTTTATAAATGTTTAACGAGATAGATACAAGCAAAACATTCATCGAATGAATTATTATGCAGACAGAAGTTCTGTGGATTATTATTGAATTAGTTGGACGTGATAATTGCCACTAATTGTTGTGAATATTTTCCCCTGATTATTATTGCTTGGTAACCTAAGAATTAGAAACGGGTATGGCCCTAATTCACGCAAATCCTAAAGGTAGCTGTGACGACCCGAAAATTTCTGACCAAATTTAAACCTAATATATGTATGATCTCGATACGATAAGCAAAGTCTGTAATGTTGAGTCTCGAAATCTTTGAATTGTTTACACGGATTCATTTAACCTTTGACTATTCCCGACGATTCACGAACAATTATTTGTAAATAAATATGTACAGGAGTATACATATATATATATATATATATATATATATATATATATATATATATATATATATATATATATATATATATATATATATATATATGTAAATAATTATAACAATAGGAAATAATAAAATTTAACCATTTGAATTAAGAATTAATATTATTAAGTATTGTCATTAAGAATTATTACTATTGTTATTATTATTATATACATCATATAATTAATAACATGTAATGTTAATATATAATATAATAAAGTTAGTTATAAGTTAAAATATAATTGTTATAGCAATATTTTTATTACTTTCAATATTAACATCTAAATTGGTATTATTAATATTAATATAAAAATGGATATAAATATAAATTGTAATATTATTATTACTAATATTATTGCAATTAGAATTATTATTGGTATCATTAATAACATTATTATCATCATCTTTATTATTTTAATTATCAACTTTATTTTAATAAAAATATAATATGGTTATCATTAATAATATTATTATTATCATTTTTTTTCTTTCTTTCTTTTATTCTTATTAAAATTAGTATAATAAAGTTATTATTAATATTATTATTATTATTAATTCTATTATTATTATTGCTAGTATTCTTATTAAAGATTATAATATTAACAGATTTCATAAATAGATTTATATTATTAATTAATACTACAGAATTTAATATAACAGATATATATAAATAATTGATATATATATATATATATATATATATATATATACGTAAACATTATTACAGATATATAAAAATATACATATATATATAGATACATAATACAATTATATATATATATATATATATATATATATATGTATGTATGTATGTATATATATATATAAGTACGTATACTAATATATAAACATATAAATACAGTTATACACTTATACACATACAGATAAATACATATTCCATTTAAAATCCCTTTCATTCTGTTCAATTTGTCTACTGGATTGTTGAACATGTCGATATCAAGAAAATCACAGAATTTCAAAAGCTGTTACAAGTCGTTCTAGTTTATTTTTTTATTTTATTTTTTTTGTATTTTTCTGCTTGGTTGATTCTCTTTGTCGACCTACTTCAGCTATAAAACAATTACTCCAGTTGTTAAGAATCATTGAGTCTTTTCATTCACATTATCATTTATCAATTTAAATTGCTGGTATATGAAGAATTAAACAGTAAATTTTAGAAAAACAGTCGACACCCCTGTTCTTGTTTCCATTTTTACTAAACCTCAATTTCGTATTGAATTTAAAAATCTGTAAATGCAATCATGTTAGGATTGATCTATTCCAACTATCTACAAAGTTTCACGACTCAATTCCTCTTATTGATTACGAATTCTCGAGTCAAACCTTATTTCTAAAAAGTCAAACCTTGTGTTCTTTGTGAAATTCGAGTTCGTGTTTGGGTTCCCAGTTAAATTGATAATGGATAAAGTTTCTAAGAGTCGATTAGAACCTAATTCATGCAGAATTCCAAAGCTAAAACCTTCTGTAATTCAAAATCATCTATTGAGTTGTTCATCGTATTTTTCTTATTTACAGCTCGATTTTATTTTATTTTTTTCTGTTAATTCAATCATTCGCTAAGGGACGTTTCTGTTTCAATTTCTGATATGATTCGAATTCTAAAACTTGTTAAAAACTTTAGTTGATCCTTGGTCGATTTTAAGAAGTCTGTAAAGAAGAAGAAGAAGGAATAAAACAGAGAACGGGTTTTATAGATTTAAGTTGAGGTTATTTTAGAAAAACAGGGAATGAAGGAGTGGTCTTGGGTGTTAGCGGGTGAGCGAGAGGTCTCGGGTTCGATCCAGCTTGGTACAATTCTTTCTAAAATGGCTTTTTAAAGGTAGTCTTTATTTTTAAAATTATTATTATTATTATTATTATTATTATTATTATTATTATTATTATTATTTTATTATTGTTATCACTAATATTAATATTATGAATGTTATTATCATTAACATAACTAATATAATTATTATCGTTATCGTTATTATTATTATTACTTATTAGTATTATCAATAAGCATTATTATTATTGTTATTATCACTATTATTAATTTTATCAAATATAATTTTTTATTATTATTAAGATTAGGATTACGGATTGATGTTATAGAAGCTTTAGGCATTAGTTTAGAAATTAAACACAAAGATTATGATTATTATGACAATGAATATAAAAGATTTAATAATATTGTTAGGATTATAAATATAGAAATCTTGGATACAAATATTATTATGAAAAGGATTAAGTTAAAGTTTTAATTAGATTATGATTTAAAGGAATTATTAGAATTATTATAATTATTGTTAACATTGTTATTATAATACAACATAATATTAATATCATTATTATTATTATTTTTTATTAACCTTATTATTATCATTTTATCATTATAATATCATTATTATTTCTAATATTAGTAATATCATAATTATTAGTATTATCATTATTACTAGTATATTATTATTAATATTAAAATAATTTAGTAAATACTTATAAGTAATAAACTTGCTATAGTAATTTAATAATAAATATTAATTAGTTATTTAAAATGAATAATAAATATATTTAACTTATCATCTTAATACAACCTATAAATTATTAAAATATTAAAACAAATATGAAAGTATATATATAACAATTATATAATAAATAAAAATATTATATGATTAAAAGTTGTTTTAATATTATTATAGGTTCATTACATTATTTGATATATATTAACTGATATAGGTTCGTGAATCCGAGATCAACCCTGCATTGTTCAATGCCATCATATGTATTTTTACTACAAAATACAGTATTGTGAGTTTCATTACTCCCCTTTTAAATATATTTTTGGGACTGAAAATACATGCGCTGATTTTACTAATGTTTTATGAAATAGACACAAGTGATCAAAAACTACATTCTATGGCTGGATTATGAATATTGAATATCACCCCTTTTTAGCTTGGTAACCTAATAATTAGGAAACGGGTATGGCCACTAATTGACGTGAATCCTAAAGATAGATCTATGGACCTCGACAAGTCCCATCCGGGGTACGGATGCTTTAGTACTTCGAGATTATTATTATTATACAGACGAGAGGTTCTGTTTGGGGATATTCTATGCATTAAAGTTAAGTCGGTTATCAAGCGCTCACCATATGAATGATTTTTTAATTCGCGGGTTACGCGTGTTATTTTGTACTCGGGTTACGTGTACAATTAAATATATGAAATCTTGTGGTCTATTAAAATGATGGAAATGATCGATTATGATAAACTAATGAACTCACCAACCTTTTGGTTGACACTTTAAAGCGTGTTTATTCTCAGGTATGAAAGAAATATTCCGCTGTGCATTTGCTCATTCTAGAGATATTACTTGGAGTCATTCATGACATATTTCAAAAGACGTTGCATTCGAGTCGTTGAGTTCATCAAGATTATTATTAAGTCAATTATAGTTGGATATATTATGAAATGGTACGCATGCCGTCAACTTTTGATGTAATGAAAGTTTGTCTTTTAAAAACGAATGCAATGTTTGTAAAATGTATCATATAGAGGTCAAGCACCTCGCGATGTAACCAAATGTAATGTATTCGTCTAGATGGATTAGGACGGGTCTCTACATATGGTATCAGAGCGGTGGTCTTAGCGAACCAGGTCTTGCATTAGTGTGTCTAACTGGTAGTTGTTTAGATGCATTAGTGAGTCTGGACTTCGACCGTGTCTGCATGTAAAAAGTTTTGCTTATCATTTTGTGTCGAAAATTACCTGCTTATCACTCTTAGGGAATCACTTGCTTATCATTCTTAGTCTAGACACATCTTACTGCATTAATTGCATGAATAATATATAGACAAAATTCATATCTTAGCGTATCTGCTAATTCATATCTTAGCGTATCTGTTACTGTAAACTTTGCCTGACATATTCCGTAAATTCCTCCGTAATCTATGAAATCTTTTGTTCTATATATATAGATATTCTATGTAATTAGGATACCATCCAATAACCGGAAATCATTTCCTATCGAAAAATCCTTTACTCAATCGTACGAAATGGAACTCGTCACTAGTTCAAGTTCTTCAGAACCCGACAACTATTCTGACATGGATGTTCACCTAAGCTCCGAAAGCAGTGTCACCAGAATGAATTAACCAATCAGCCATCCCCAATTCATCTGATGGGTTCGTAGCCTCCTTAATCATTAGAGACAAGAAGAATGCGATCCCTTCCATCCACCACATTGCCCTCTTGGCGATGAACCTGAAGCACTCACCGGCGAACAAATCCGAGACACCATTTTCACCCTCATTTTCCGAATATCTCGCCACGATTATTGATGTTATGCGAGGTGTATACGAAATAGTTATATTTTTATTGCGAAATACTATTAAATACGATACAATTTTACACAAGTTATTTATTTATTTATAGAGTGGATATACCTAAACCTTTCTACAACACTATAGGCAGTGTACCTAATCGTAAAGTAGTGTAGTTTTTAGTAAGTCCAGTTCGTTCCGCAGGGAGCTAGCTGAGTTTAACGCTATATTTATTTTAAACTATAAATATATATATATATATATATATATATATATATATATATATATATATATATATATATATATATATATATATATATATATATATATATATATATATATATATATAAGTAATATTATTATTATTATAAAAGGGGTTTTTTTACCGTTTAGTGACCGGTTTGTCGATTTTATGTCTTAAGTCACAATTAAAACCTAATGTAAAATATTAAATATAAATACAACTTAATTTAAAGCGTAAAGTAAATGACAATAAATAAAAGTGCGATAATTAAAAGTGCGTTAAATAAAATGACGATAAATAAAATTGCGATAATTAAAAGTACGATGAGATATAAAATAAAGGAATTATGCTTATTTAAACTTCCGTAACCATGATGTTTGACGTGTTGATTTTAAATTTATTACCATGGGTTAATTGTCCTTTGTCCTGGATTATTTGATATGTCCATCTGGTTTTGTCCATAATAGTCCATCGGTCATAATTATAAAGTGTGAGAGTCTTCGTCAAATTATCCTTATACTCGAAGTCAAATATTCCAACTAATTGGGGATTCGAACTGTAACAAGGTCTTAATACTTTGTTTAATGAATACACCAGGTTATCGACTGCGTGTAATCCAAGGTTTTAATACTTTGTTAACAATTACACCAATTACTCTTGAATGTAATCCACCCCTGTTTTAATGAGTCCAGTGACTATTAATCCATCCCAGTGTCCGGCAAATGAACAATAATTTGTATTTATAAATATTCCGCCCACCGTACCCGATTAAGCGTATGTGGTTATTTATAGATACCTCAAATTGTAACCTTTATATTAAATTAATGAGGTATCGTTTAGTTAATATAAAGACCATTAATAGCCCATAGTCTAATTTCCACAAGTGTCGATCTTTTGTCCAAACCCCAATTATGGTACAAAGCCCAATAACCCCATCTTTAATATTTAGCCCAACATCACGATTACTTCGATTTAAATAAGCATAATAATAATTTAGCTACGAGACATTAATTTAAAAAGGTTGAACATAACTTACAATGAGTATTAATCGCGTAGTGTTACACAGACAGAAATTCGACTTACAAACTTAATATATTCGCCAACATGAACTTATTATTATTAAACATAAATTAAAATTATAATTACAAAATATAAATATATATATATATATCGTATATGATATGAGAAAGGAAAAGAAAAAGGTGTAATGAAATCGATTAGAATGCGCGGCCTTTTATAGGCCCACTTTGAACTGTACAGCTCCGCGAGTGTGGAGGTTTTGTGCTTCACAGCTCTGCGAGTGCGGAGCATTGGATTCCAGCTCACCATAGTGATTTAAACGTGGGTTGCTTTAAATTATAATATATAATAATATATATAATTAATTATATATTATATTATATTCTTGTGCATAGTTGACTTGTAATTTTTGGTCCGTTGCATTGCGCGTTGATAGTTGGTTCATGTCTCGGTTCTGGATTTTCGAACGCCTTTTCGTATAATTTAATATCTTGTACTTTGTTTTTTGCGGCTTGTACTTTTGTAATTTTGAGACGTTTCTCATCAATAAATTGAACCACTTGGATTGTACTTTGTACTTTTTAGCTTTTTGGTCGTTTGCATCTTCAAATCGTCGAATCTGTCTTTTGTCTTCACCTTTTATTATTTAAACGAATATCACTCGTAAATAGAACAATTGCAACTAAAAGCTTGTCTTTCTTGAAGGATAATGCTATGAAATATGTGTTCGTTTTTAGCATTATCAAGTATTCTCACACTTGAGCGTTGGTTGTCCTCAAGCAATATAGATCTTGAATAAAACTTTACTAGAATCACTTCTTTATTCTTCACACTTTGTACATCAGTAATTTCAATACGGCAGTATGAACAATGATGGTAACGATGTGGTTTACAGTCCCACATGACTATAAAAATTTAGATCCGTTAGGAAATTGGATCTTTATGAAAACATTTGATCTTTTGAAAATTCAATCTAGTTTTTACCTTAGATAAGTGTTCCGAAATAACCCTTCACCGGTGTTTGCAAAATATTTTTGTGGATTTTGTGGGTTTCAGATTTTTTTTTTAAATTTTAGCTCAAAACTTACGGTTTTGGGTCACCCACTTGCTAACCATGTATTGGGAAAGCAACACGTCCAGTGTACTTGCTCCGTATATTACCTTTCGGTAAACTACCGTCCGGTTGTAAAGGAAAGCGTTGAACAAGCAACTGTTAAGGCAATGTCTAATGACATGCTTTTGATTATGGTCTATATCGTGTGGGGTGCAATTACTATCCTTTGTAGGAGCAATAGTAAAGATCACCCTATAATTTTTCGGTCTGACACAAGATCCTGTCTTCAACCATGCTATGCAACCACCGTTCTTACGGTTGACATCCGATTTGTTTCAGGTGACCTAATGAATTCCGGAGAATTCTTAGGATTTTACGTTCAGTGGTAATGAACGCATTAAAAATGGGTTTTCAGAAAACAAATCGGTTTGTAATTTGATCAAAATATTTTCTCGTTCAAGCTCGAGTTTAGATATCATCGAATTCCATGAGTTTGTAATTCTCTATCTTTAAGGTCAATCTCAAGGATTGAGTAATATCAGGCTTAAAAGCTGATTTTTGATCTTTTAAAGAGATTATCCTTTCTGGGGATCTGATTCATTAGTCTTATAAGCTAATTTGCACGGTGCCCCCCATTGTATGAGACAGATCCTCTCATAGTTAGGATAAGTCTGACCACTTGGCGACCCTGTTTGATGCCGAGGTCCGTGGATTTCCAGCTGATTTTCGAGAAAACTTTTCAAGGTTTTTCGTAAACTCTACAACTGGTCTGGACGACAACTTCCTGACCTAAATCAAGAAGCGCGTGTCTTTTTCTCGGAAGACTTTACTTCCTTTTAAATCAATTGGCACATTTCTTTCAAATATATTATAAGAAATCGGGTAAAACTGATAAAATCGTTCAAAACAAAAGTATCTTTAATTATTTGTACAAAGATATGTAATGATACCGCAATCCGCATGCGCACCCCATATCTATGTGGGCACCCTCTAGGGTGCGTATGCGTGTGCTCATGTGCGTTATGTGGTATGCGGATTCGTATCTAATGCCTTTGTTCCCGGAACAGCGATTACTTGGCTATCAAGTGAATATCTTTTCCATAATTACATCCGTGATTCGGGGGAGTTTGTTATGGAAAGGATTGCCATTATCTCGGATGGTTCTAGAATTAGGGTTTACCTATATATACAAACCCTAACTATCATTCTAAACATCATCACGTTACGTAACCATCATCTGCTACAAGTCTTACGTAACAACATTATCTAGCATCTTCTCAAGGTTAACAGGTTAGTTTCTTGATTAACTAGCACCTACGACCTTATTTGGGGCCTTTTAATCGACGATCTTCATTAAAAGGTGGACCTAATCACTTGGCCACCCCGCCGACATCATCATGTCGACAAGGGTTATTCACGGTAGCCGGACCAGAGAGCCTCGTTCTAAGATCCTTATACCCCACCCTTCTAACGTGTTGAGCAAGCATATTAAACCCCGTGGTAAAATATGCATGATCAAGTGGTGCTTTCTTTGAGAGTCGAATTAGTTCAAGACTGTTTAATTGCTTTCTCTTTTAAAAGGTTTTGAATTATAAGGCTTATTGTTCACGAAATTTTTTGAATTTTTTCTTTTAACAGTATCATGACTTCCGGGGACTCGTCGGAACGTACTCAAACGGATAATCAGAACACACCATCTGGCAGTCAGCATACGCAGGCTATGACTACGGGGGCGGGATACGCGCCATATCTTCCACCTGTATCCGGCGAGCCTTTTCAGAGGTATAAGCCAATATATCCAGATGGGATTACACCGCCAAGGGTAAACTCGCCAGTTACCACCACGCGGTTGGATTTTTCCGCAGTGGATCCAAGGGTCATCTTGGTAGGCACTAGCGGTAAAACAGTAGGCCCACACATAGTATGCTGCGGCCAGGTACCTATTTATAGTACCACGGTTTAAATCCCTCTGCAGACGCAGAGTGTTCAGCAGAATTCATCGTTTACACCATTGCAACCTTGGCAACCACCGCGTCTAATTTCGCAGTTTTTGACTCCTGCGGATGCGCAGGCATACTTAATAGTTGGGGGTTCGGTGTCATTCCGGATGCCAATTCTCATTGGACGTCGATAACCGTAGAACAGCAAAGCACTGCGCATATGGTTGGGCTTATAGCGGCATATCCTCAGGTCAGCATCTGCGCCACAGGTTTCGGCACCTTTTTAGATACCCGTATACTCTGTGTCGGCAAGCCTGCCTTCTTTTCCAAATCAGCCTTGGTTGTATCCGCAGACGCTAGGGCAGCCTTGGCAAAATATTCAGGGGCAGGCAAATCTCGCAAGCCAATTTATGCAGGCGGCACCTCCTGACATGGTCCACCTATTTTCACAACCTGATTTTGTTCAGGATATGATGAGGCGTTTCTTCACAGGGCTCAAAGGTGACCCTGTTAAACCACCTTTTGAGCTACCAACTACTCTCGATAAGGTTCCTCCGCATATAACTGCATATCCGTTTCCAACTGCGCCAAAGATACCTCATACGTTGGGTACTTACAATGGCTTAACTGATCCAGATGACTTCTTACAGCGTTTTGAAGGCACAATGCGCACTCAAGGTTGGGTGGATCCGGTTGCGTGTCAGATATTTCCAATGACACTGCAGGGTATTGCTCGTGAATGGTTTAATAAGCTGCCGGCGGGTAGTATAGCCGGGTTTATGGACCTGCGGACGAAGTTCTTGCTGCAATATCAGAATCAGAGGCCACGCAAACGCACTCATATCGAATGTCATGATATTGTGCAGAAATCCAAGGAATCTTTGGGTGAATTTCTCACAAGATATACTAATGAGTGTCTGTACATACCAGATCTCAAGCCAGAGCAACAGATTTCTGGACTCATACATGGTATAAACTCAGAACGTCATCCAATACTGGTAAGGCGTCTGCGCCATACGGTCCCATCAACTTATGTGGACGCGCTTAATGAATGCCATGACTATATGCAGAGTGGTGAAGATAATGATATTCCAACAGCTAGTTCAAGCAACGAGAGGAAAGACGATGATGATCGTTCACGTGATCAAAATCGTGGCAACAACTCTCACGGAAGGTATCCTAGCGGTGGTCCTATCAGGAATGATAAAGGGAAATCAAGTGGCAATTATCGAAACAATAATCACGCGGCATCAATAATCAGAACTATGCGCTGCTTAAAAGTTTGTCTAAAACGCCAAAAGAAATTTTGGCAACCGAACCAGTGTGGGCAACCTTTGCGGTTCCAACTCCGCTTACAGAATTCGGTAAGCGGGATAAAACAAAGTATTGTGAATTCCATGACGATTACGGGCATGACACTAATCGATGCAAAAACTTGATGGAACGAGTGCTCGAGGCACTACGCGCAGGTAAATTGGATCACCTAAAACCACCTAAGAAGGACAAGGGAAAATCCGCAGAAGAAGGGTCGAAGGCAAAAACTTTTGCATGGCAAAAAGTTGATAAAACAAAAAACGCCGACTTAACCATTAATATGGTCGACGCAGAGAAAGTTAGCCAGCGGAGAAAGTAAAATGATCACCATGACTGGGAACTTCTCCCAATCACGTTTCCTCCTGTAATGTCAATCGACACAGTTAACGAGCCCATTATCATCAAGTGTCGCATCCCTACTTGCGGAGTACAAGTTAAACGCATGCATATTGACACCGGGAGTGGCGTGGACATTATGTACAAGCATTGCTATCATTTCATACCTGCAGAAGTTAAAACGCAGCTATGCCAGTCTGATATTACATTATCTGGGTTCTCCGGGGAAAGCTCATGGCCGCTAGG
The DNA here is from genome assembly GCF_046630445.1 of Rutidosis leptorrhynchoides. Taxonomy (NCBI): domain Eukaryota; kingdom Viridiplantae; phylum Streptophyta; class Magnoliopsida; order Asterales; family Asteraceae; genus Rutidosis; species Rutidosis leptorrhynchoides. The sequence goes on along the minus strand of NC_092335.1, from coordinate 586,950,997 downwards.
CCGGATAGAGCTAATAATAGAACTCGCGGATGACAAGAATCCGCAATTGGTTAGACACGAGTTAGTTGACTTTTACGTGGTTCGTTCAACTTCGCGGTACAACGCGTTGCTCGGGAGAAATTTCATACGACGTTTTAACATTATACCATCGGTGGTGCATGGTTTAATAAAGTTTCCTACGAAGGGAGGGGTTGCCACAATTGCTTCACATCAAACAACCGAGTTGTGTGGTTCAGTTGTACCTGTAAACATTCCCAGCGTAGGAGAACAACTCGCAAGCAGTACGGTCATGGCAAACCGTTTACATCTCGATAAGCGGATTAAAATCGGCGCAGGCTTGTCAGCCGAAACAAAGGCCAAATTGCACGGAATATTGACCGCTAACGCAGCTGTTTTTGCGTGGCGTGAATCAGACATGATCGGGGTACCGCGAGACATTGTGGAACATAAATTGAATGTTAACCCATCACTCACGCCCGTTAGATAAAAGAAGCGGCATATGGCTCTTGAGCGCAGTGATTGGCTATGCGCAGAAGTAGATAATCTTGTTAAACAAACATACTGCGGGAGGTGCAATATCAGACATGGGTTGCTAATCCTGTGTTAGTCAAAAAGGCTGATGGTAATTGACGGATGTGTGTTGATTTTAAAGACATTAATAAAGCGTGTCCTAAGGACAACTACCCTCTCCTAGAAATAGATTGGAAGGTGGAATCACTGTCAGGGTTTCGGTACAAGTGTTTTCTAGACGCATACAAGGGTTATCACCAAATCTTAATGGCTGCAGAAGATGAGGACAAGACTGCTTTCCATACGCTGCAAGGTATTTACTGTTATACGAAGATGCCCTTCGGATTAAAAAACGCAGGTGCAACCTATCAGCGCGTAATTGATGCGGCGTTCAAACACCAAATTGGTAGAAATCTTGAAGCGTACGTTGACGACCTGGTAATTAAGAGCAACACTGAAGAAGAAATGCTCGCGGACATGCTAGAAACGTTTGCGTCTTTACGTAGGATAAACATGAAACTTAACCAGCTCAAATGTAGTTTTGGGGAGGAGGAAGGCAAGTTTCTAGGTCATGTGGTGACAGCGCGGGGAATCAAGGCAAATCCTAAAAATATTGAAGCCATTGATAGTTTACCATCTCTGAAATCAAAGAAAGACGCGCAGAGTCTAACCGGGAAGGTTGCGGCAATCACGCGGTTTTTGTCGAAGGCCGCAGAGAGACAATTGCCATTCTTCAATACTTTGAAGAATTGTTTAAAGAAAAAATACTTCGTGTGGACTCAGGAAGCAGAATTAGCCTTTCAAGAGATGAAGAAGGTGCTGGCTGAATTACCAACACTCACCGTGCCAGTATCAGGAGAAACGCTTACGCTGTATCTTGCGGCATCGAAAGAGGCTATCAGCTCGGTCCTTATCGCAGATCGCGAAAATGTAATCCACTTTTATTTACATGCATTATTTATTTCGCAGAAATATAACGCTGAGGTTTTCTCAGACGCAAATGCCGGTCTACTTCGTAAGTAAGACGCTGACATCAAGCGAAGTAAACTATTCACCAATAGAAAAGCTAGTATATGCGCTAGTCCACACGGCGCGGCGTTTGCGCCGGTACTTTCAAGTACATCCAATCGTGGTTCTAACTGATCAACTGATCAAACAGGTTAGTACATGCCTAATTTGCGGCAATGTCCGGGGTTACCGCATTGACTAACGCAATCATTTTTCTATCAGGTGTTATACAAGCCTGAGATTTCTGGCCGAATGGCTAAATGGGTAGTTGAGTTAGGAGAACATGAAATAAATTTTTCTTCGCGCAGCGCAGTTAAGGGTCAAATACTTGCGGATTACCTAGCAGAGTTACCTGCGGATGTCGAGGCATCCACAGAACATCAAGATACGCCTGCACCAACTATGTCACCATGGGAGTTATACACCGATGGTGCCTGCAGCACAGCTGGCGCGGGTGCGGGTGTAATTTTAAATGGTCCAGATGGAGAAGAGCATACATATGCGCTACGGTTTAATTTTGCTGTTACGAACAACGAAGCAGAATACGAGGCTCTGTTAGCGGGTATGCGTATTGCGCATAAATTGAATGTTAAAATTCTGCACGCTTATGTGGATTCAAAGCTGGTATGTAGTCAAGTCAGCGGGGACTTTGAAGCACACGACATTGTCATGCAGCAATATTTATCGCTTGTTCATAACCTCGCTGACCAGTTTTAAGCTTTTCAAATCTCCCACGTAATGCGGGGGCAAAATAAAAAAGCGGATGTGCTTAGCAAATTGGCCGCTTTGGCTTTTGATCATCTAGGGAAGAAAGTTCTTATAGAAGAACTACATGCAAAATCCATCGTTATGATGCCTTTGGTAGCACCTGTCGAGGAATCCAGCTCAACATGGATGACACCCATTATTGCTTTCCTGCGGGACGGCACATCACATGCGGACTCCGTTGATGCGAAGAAGGTCCGCACCAAGGCACCACTATATGCCCTTGAGGGTGATGTCCTATATCGAAAAAATTATTTAGGGCCGTACTTAAGGTGTATTGGCCCGAAAGAGGCAGAGGAGGTTATACGCGAGGTGCATGAAGGTGCATGCGCTCTTCATTCGGGGCACAAGTCTATTGTGTCAAAAATTATGCGGCTAGGCTATTATTGGCCCACTATGTACGCAGATACCGCGCGAATAGTTAAGCAATGTGAATCTTGCCAAATACATGCACCCATCAGCAGGGCACCTGCGCATCCTATGATACCAGTCTCCTCACCGTGGCCATTCTGCAAATGGGCAATTGACATAGTCGGACCATTTCCAAAAGGCCGAGGTAATATTTTTATTTTATACCGTATGCTATTTAAGTCAGTATCTTACGTATACTCTGCACACGCAGGAAACATCACATTCTTGATTGTTGCAATCGACTATTTCACGAAATGGGTTGAAGCACGACCGCTGGCAACAATATCAGGAAAAAGGGTGCGTAATTTTGTATGGGAAGACATAGTTTGTCGATTCGGTATACCAAACAAAATTGTTAGTGATAATGGTACGCAATTTGCGGGAGATCCTTTCTGCAGCTGGTGCGCGGAGCTTACTATTAAGCAAACTTTTACATCCGTTGTGCATCCGCAGGCGAACGGCCAGTGCGAAGTCACCGACTGGGATATAGTGGCTGGAATCAAAGCTAGGTTGGGCCATGGTAGAGTTGGTTGGGTGGACGAACTGCCAAAGGTTTTGTGGGCGCATAGAACAATGCCCAAAGCAAGCACTGGTGAGACTCTGTTCAGTTTGGTCTATGGATCAGAAGCTGTTGTGCCCGCAGAAGTTGGGGTACCAACGTTCCGCATACAGAATTTTGACGAACAAAATAACTCAGAAGCTTTACGGAAAAATCTTAATCTGCTTGAAGAACGCAGACTCTCTGCGGCGGTAAATGAAGCCAATAACAAGCAGAAAATTGCAAAGTACTACAATCAGCGTGTGCGTTCATGCTCTTATAAGTGCGAGGACTTAGTTTGGCGTCAGAATGACTCAAGTCATGTTGAGGATACTGGAAAATTGGGCCCCCGCTGGGAAGGTCCGTATAGGATAGCAAAACCAAGCAACACCGGGGCATACCATCTCGAGACATTAGATGGAAAACCTGTGAAACGCACTTGGCACGCGACATTGTTGAAAAAATGTTATATGTAGCTGGATGGACCTGATCACTCCAATTTATTTTAGCACATTATTTTTTCTATGTATTTTCCGTCCGTTTGGATGTGTCGCGGTTGTAATAATTATTAATGCCAATTGAATATTTACTCGCGCATACTTTTATTGTTTATTTCTTTTTGTATGTGGTTCCTGCATACTTAAGGGGTGTCCTCTAGCCCCCGTGCGGCAGAAGTCTGTTTGGTTACAAGGCTAGACATTAACGGCAGGCGAAGGGAATTGGTTTTCCCCTAGCTAAGCGCCACGCAGACTAGATGGCTGCCAAGTCGACTTAAAAATACAAGCATTGGTTTGCATGTGCTTAATTACTCTCGCATTGGTTTGCGTGAGGAACCCTTAAGCATAAAAACATTGGTTTGTTTTTAGTTGCGTTGCTTACCATACAGCTAAAGTGTACCCCTAGTAAATGACAAAGCAATAACGCAGTAGCTTTTGAGTCTAAGTTGTTCAAGGTAAAATCGCTAAAGTATTGGTTTATTTTACGCAGTACCTGATCATACGCATAAGTTTTGGTTAACTATGCGCATGGGCATGCGGTTAATTCTTTGTTTTGATTCGCGATATATAAACAAATTAATACACTACACATGACACGGTAATATATACATAAAGTTATTACAAATGGTAATTGTTTAAAACGCCTGCCCATCACGGGACTTAAGGCCCAAAAATTGTATTTACAATTGCCTGCCTAAGCATAGGACTTACGGCGCAAACTATTACAACAACCTAATAATCCTCCTTGAGGAACCCGTCAATCGACATGTTCGGGTCCGTCGCAAACGCATTAATTAGGGGGATCGGGATGGCAGTGATGGCTTCTTCCGCTTCCATGAGCACCGCAGCCGTACCCTCCTTCAATTTTTTCTGCACGACGTCGGGGTACGGCGGTGTGAGCCCGCAGGCTTGGATCACCTCTAGCACTGCCTTGTTGATTTCGTGGTCTTTAACTGCGTCAACATAGGCGTTGAACTTGTCGGACACGGGCCCGGAATCCATCACCTTCTGCGCAATGGTAGGAAGAGCGGTGCGAAGTTTTGTCAAGTCCGCCTCCGCTAGCTCGCGGCCAGTCACCGCGTCATCCTTCTCCCTAGTAAACTTTTCCAGCTCCACCTGTAGACGCTCAGTCTCCCCTTTGGACTGGTCAATTGCCCCAACCAGCTCGCGGTTTTTCTTTCTCTCTTCAATCAATGCGGTTTTGGTTTCCGTCGCAGTTAACTCTAACGCCTTGCGCGATTCTTCCGCGGCGTCCCTGTCTTTCTTAACCTGGTCAACTCCCACTTGCAGCAGCCCTAATTCTGTCTCTTTCCGCACGGCCACTTGATACAGGTTAGTGGAACGGCAGGCTTGATCCGCAACCATGCCAAAAAAGACGAGGCCATTTTGAATGAAGGCGTTGAGCGCCTGATTAAAAGGCAGCGCGACTAGTTGGTTGCGGAACTCAGCCGGGAAGATTTGTTGGAGGAAGGCGGATTGCTCTGCGGCATTTTCTGCCGATGACTGGGTGAGCTGCGCCAGGTTCGCCAATCGGAAGCTACCGTGTGGCGGGGTTGGTGTAGACTCGGAGTCCAGGTGTATCGTCTTGTCCTTTGATTTGGCGGTAGCTTCAAGGTCCGGATTGACCCGTGGTGGGGTGTGATGCGTCTCTTCAGCATGCTCTGCGTATTATAATGTATGTTAAATAAATGCAAACTTAAGTATGCGGTATGCGCGAAAGCAGAACTCTTACCAGAAGATGGGGGAGGTAGATCCGCAGAACGGGGTTCGATGGGAACGAAGTTGTAGTTCCGCTTGTCCTCCCTCTGTTTGGGAGGGAGTTTATTCTTCTTCTGTTGGGATTGGGAGGCTTCGGCGGCCTTGCGCTTATTACCAGAGGTGGCAGGCGCATTCTCGCCAGTTTTCTCCTGCTCTAGCTGCTGGTTCACATTCTGCTTGCGGAAGGCGATGCCTGCAATCTCCTCCGCAGTCAGTACTTTCTTCATCTTCATCTCTGCAAACATGCACGCATGTGTTAGCACATATAAAATAGCACTCTGTTATGTTAGTACGTGATTATACTATTCCTACCTTTCCATCCGGTCCGACTATGGCTGGACGCACATCTTCCCATGGCCAGTGTACGGAGATCTTCCCTAACCGCAACATTACGTTCCCGTATGACCGGTGCACCAGCTGTGCGTTAGCGCACTCCGCCAATAGCTTTGTTTCCTCGTCATCAAGGACTGGGGTTTTGTTCACATCCTTCTCCACCTTCTCGCACCATATAAGCGTTTGCGGAAAATTGGTACCAACTACAGTTTGGTCAATGTAAAAGAAAGTTTCTTTCCAGTTACCCGCATTCGACTTTGGGGTTTTTGTGAAATTTTGTCGGGCGAAGAAGGTGAACCAGGATTTGTGGTGATTGGCTAAGCGGTATAGATGACAGAAAACTTTAACCAGCGGTACCTTGTTGAGTGCGACGCACCACATCTCGAACAGTACTATTTTACCTATGGCATACGGGTGTAGCTGCCCTAATCCCACTCTGAAGTGGTCTAGTACGCCTAGGAAGAAGTTAGAGGGGGAACCCTAAAGTTTCTGTGCTTGAACGCATGTTCGTAGATGGCCACCTTCTTTTCCGGTGGCTCGTGAGCACGCTGATTAGACAGGGGTGGCACCAGATTGTACTTTGCTAACGGTGGGTATTGTTTGACTAAGTAATCAACGTGTTTCTGCTCTATAACCGATCTAACACTATCTACATAGGTCTCGTTAGCCTTAGTCATTTTCTATAGAGTGGTTGGAGAATTACTAACCTTTAGATGGTGGCCGGAGTATTTAGGATTTGATCAGAATTGAATATAGCAGCGTATTGGGGAAGCTTGGAGCCGAAAAATGGAAATGCGTGTGAATTGGGGCTATTTATAGTGACGATTTGGAGTCATGGGGTGGAATGCGTTGATCATGGCTGTACACGTGTTACACGATCAACGGGTAGCATTTTAAGTGCGCGCGTGGATGTCAGTTGGGTATGGTTACCTATGAGCGCGTGGCTGACACGCGCCTGCTAACTGCCACTTTATGTCTTATCAGCCGAATGGTCTTCTGCGACAGTGACAGGCATTAAATGACCTCGAAACGCGCGCGGAACATTGAATGCTAGCCGTTTTCTTGTTTTTTCCGCTTAATAGTTTGATGTCATATGTCTTGCGCCATATAACATCAAACTGGGGGGACATAATGATACCGCAATCCGCATGCGCACCCCATATCTATGCGGGCACCCTCTAGGGTGCGTATGCGTGTGCTCATATGCGTTATGCGGTATGCAGATTCGTATCTAATGCCTTTGTTCCCGGAACAGCGATTACTTGGCTATCAAGTGAATATTTTTTCCATAATTACATCCGTGATTCGGGGGAGTTTGTTATGGAAAGAATTTCCATTATCTCGGATGGTTCTAGAATTAGGGTTTGCCTATATATACAAACCCTAACTATCATTCTAAACATCATCACGTTACGTAACCATCATCTGCTACACGTCTTACGTAACAACATCATCTAGCATCTTCTCAAGGTTAACAGGTTAGTTTCTTGATTAACTAGCACCTACGACCTTATTTGGGGCCTTTTAATCGACGATCGTCATTAAAAGGTGGACCTAATCACTTGGACACCCCGCCGACATCATCATGTCGGCCAGGGTTATTCATGGTAGCCGGACCGGAGAGCCTCGTTCTATGATCCTTAAACCCCACCCTTCAAACGTGTTGAGCAAGCATATTAAACCCCGTGGTAAAATATGCATGATCAATATGTGATATGTGATTTAAATAACTTGGTAAAAATTTCCCACACTTGGCTTTTATTTTCCTTTCTTTGCCTTTTTATTCTCCTCTATTCCATTTTAAATGAATTCTAACATTTTGAGTTGTTTCTAAATTTATGTCCTTTACGAGGTAACGACAATTTCGTTATTAACACCTAGTTTTATCGTTCATAAATATGTATAAACATGATTTTGAATTCATTTATTTAAAAATTTTTAAATTTTTTTACTAGAAGTGGGTAGTCAGTATATAAGACTAGGGCTGTTCTTTAGTATCAGAGAGCACTAGATTCTAATACAACTACTGCGTTACTAGTATTTTTAATAGTAACCAAGTGTTTAAATTAAAAATTTTTTAAAAACCCGAAAGAATTTAATCCCTTCCTACACTTAAGATCTTGCAATGCCCTCACTTGCAAGAAATCAGTAACAATTTAAATTATTGAGGGTGATTAGCATAGAAAAATGATTAAAATTTTACCAAAGTTTCCAAACATATTGTCATTAGTTTTGAATGATAAATGGTGCACATCATTTGTTCATTCCGTCTGTTGTTACATCACACTTGTTTTTCATTTTGTCGTCAAAATTAATAGCTTTTGCTGAACTTAATGCCAGTCTTTGAAAGTGCGTTGTTTTACCCTGTTTTGTACATGAGATAAACTACAAACATATATATACATATTTTTGAAGTTGGGTATATCACCCCACATTCAAAAATTATTAAAATCTAATAATAGAAGTTAGAAAATTATAAAAACTATTATAGTATCAAAAGAAGTATTAAAAGTATAAAATTACAAGTTATAAAATAAATAAAAATAGGCATAAAATAAAATTAGGGTTGATGAGGATGGTGCTAGTAGGGATTCCATTCATAGCCGTAAGTGCTGTAGAATGCTTGAGCTGGGTCATATGTAGGGTACGGTGGTCGGGTCTGTATAGTCCAGGGAGGAAATATGGGCATTTGAGTAGGAATGTAGTTTGTGTTTATGTATGCACAATGACTTATGATTTGGTTTTGATGATACTGCCAATCTTGAAATGCTCATTGTCTAGCCATTTCATACTCATGTTGAGCCATAAAAATTTGCATTTCTGTCATCTGATTCCCCCCTCCCATATTACCTTGCTGCTAATCTCTTTCGACCTGTGGATGATTGCCATCATATGTTGCTGCAGCGTTATGTCGTTTCTTTAAAACCTTAGCACCATGATATACTTTCAAACCAATTGTATCACGGGGTTCTGGTGCTACAATTATTAATCCCCCTTGACTTCTATCGACACCGAGATACACAGCAATTAAAGTAACAAAGATATCACCTCCTATTATACTATTAGGTCGTATACCCCTAACCATAGCTGATAAATAATAACCCACACAATAAGGTATACTCACAGTGCTCTGTGGGTCTCGAATACACATGAGATAAAATAAATCATTTTCATTTACCTTCTCTTTGTTCCTACCTCGCTGTGTAATCGAGTTTGCTAAGAACCTATGGATTACTGATAGTTAAAGCTAAGGGGTATAAAATACTATTAAATTTTTAGAAAGAAATACTATTAAATACATTACAATTTTACACAAGATATTTATTTATTTATAGAATGGATATACTTAAACCTTGCTACAACACTTATTGGCAGTGTACCTAATCGTACAGTAGTGTAGTTTTTAGAAAGTCCGGTTCGTTCCACAGGGAAAATCTTTAAACAAAGCTTAACGCTATATTAGTTTACTTTTATAAAAATACAAATATATATATAAGTAATATTATTATTATAAAGGGGGGTTTTTACCGTTTAATGACCGGTTTGTCGATTTTAAAACTTTAGTCGCAGTTAAAACAAAATGTAAAATATTAAATAAATAAAAGACTTAATTTAAAGCGTAAAGTAAATAACGATAATGAAATTGCGAATAATAAAAGTTCGATGAAATAAACTTGCGATAATTAAAAAGTACGATAATTAGAAGTGCAATTAAATATAAAATAAAGGAAATTAAATATGAAATAAAAGAATTATGCTTATTTAAACTTCCGTAATCATGATGTTTGACGTGTTGATTTTAGTTTTATGCCCATGGGTTAATTGTCCTTTGTCCTGGATTATTTAATATGTCCATACGGATTTGTCCATAATAGTCCATCAGTCATAAATATAAAGAGCGAAAGCCTTCGTCAAATTATTCTTATTCCCAAAGTCAAATATTCCAACTAATTGGGGATTCGAATTGTAACAAGGTTTTAATACTTTGTTTAATGAATACACCAGGTTATCGACTGCGTGTAAACCAAGGTTTTACTACTTTGTTAACAATTACACCAATTACCCTTGAATGTAATTCACCCCTGTTTCAACAAGTCTATTAACTATTAATCCAGTTCTGTGTCCGGTAAAATGAATAATTATTGGTATTTATAGATATCCCGCCCACCGTACCCAGTCAAGCGTATGTGGTTATATATAAATACGTCGAATTATAAGTTTGTATATTAAATTAACAAGGTATTGTTTAGTTAATATAAAACCCATTAATAACCCATAGTCTAATTTCCACAAGTGTCGTTCTTTTATCCAAACCCCAATTATGGTACAAAGCCCAATTACCCAATTTTAGTAATTAGCCCAACATCATGATTACTTCGGATTTAAATAAGCATAATAATAACTTAGCTACGAGACATTAATGTAAAAAGGTTGAACATAACTTACAATGATTAAAAATAGCGTAGCGTTACACGGACAGAATTTCGACTTACACCCTTACAACATTCGCTAACATACCCTTATTATTAGGATTAAAATTAAAATTAAAATTAAAATATAAATATATTTACGTATACATATATAGAGAGAGATTGAATTTGGATATTTTTTACGATCAGAATGCGCGAGCTTTATAGGCAGTTTCAATATTTGGGGCTACGCGACTCGCGACCCTTTCCTTCTTCAAACTCCACGAGTCGCGAAGTTTGTTTTTACAGCTCACCCACATTTGGCTCTTTGTTTGCCGACGATTTATTTTATAAATATAATATATATATAATTTTTAAGAATTATTTATATATTATATTATATTCATGTGCATAGTTGACTTGTAATTTTTAGTCCGTTGCGTCGAGCGTTGAGAGTTGACTCTGGTCCCGTTTCCGGATTTTCGAACGTCCTTGCGTACTATTTTATATCTTGTACTTTGCGTTTTGAATCTTGTACTCTTGTAATTTCGAGACGTTTCTTATCAATAATTGGAACCTCTTTGATTGTATTTTGTACTTTTGAGCTTTTTGGTCGTTTGCGTCTTCAATTCGTCGAATCTGTCTTTTGTCTTCACCTTTTATTATTTAAACGAATATCACTTGTAAATAGAACAATTGCAACTAAAAGCTTGTCTTTCTTGGGGAATAATGCTATGAAATATATGTTCGTTTTTAGCATTATCAAATATTCCCACACTTGAGCGTTGCTTGTCCTCAAGCAATATAGTCTTGAAATACTAGAATCACTTCTTTATTCTTCACACTTTGTACATCAGTGATTTCTTTACGGCGGTATAAACAATGGTAGTAACGATATGGTTTACAGTCCCACATGACTATAAAATTTAGATCCATTAAGGAAATTGGATCTTTATGAAAACATTTGATCTTTTGAAAATTAAATCTAGTTTTTACCCTAGATAAGTTTTCCGGAATAACCCTTCACCGGTGTTTGCAAAATATTTTTGTGGGTTTGGTGGGTTTCAGATTTGAAAATTTTAGCTCAAAACTTATGGTTTTGTGTCACCCACTTGCTAACCTTGTATTTGGAAAGCAACACGTCCAGTTTACTTGTCCCGTATATTACCTTTCGGTAAACTACCGTCCGGTTGTAAAGGAAAGCGTTGAACAAGCAACTGTTAAGGCAATGTCCCCTGACATGCTTTTAATTATGGTCTATAACGTGTCGGACGCAATTACTATCCTTGGTAGGAGCAATAGTAAAGCTCACCCTTATAATTTTCTGGTCTGGCACAAGGTCCTGTCTTTGACCATGCTATGCAACCACCGTTCTTACGGTTGACACCCGATTTGGTTCAGGTGACCTAATGAATTCCAGATGAATTCCTAGGATTATACGTTTAATGGTAATGAACGCATTGAAAATGGGTTTTTAGAAAACAAATCGGTTTGTAATTTTGATCAAAATATTTTCTCGTTCAGGCTCGAGTTTAGATATCATTGAATTCCATGAGTTTGTAATTCTCAATCTTTAAGGTCAATCTCAAGGATTGAGTAATATCAGGCTTAAAAGCTGATTTTTGATCTTTTAAGGAGATTATCCTTTCTGGGGATTTGATTCATTAGTCTTATCCAGCTAATTTGCATGGTGCCCCCCATTGTACGAGATAAATCTTTCTCATGGTTAGGATAAATCTGACCACTTGGCGACCCTGTTTAATGCTGAGGTCCGTGGATTTCCTGATGATTTTAGTGATGACTTTTCTAGGTTTTTCGTCAACCTACAGCTGGTCTGAACGACAACTTCCTGACCTAAATCAAGAAGCGCGTTTCTTTTTCGGAAGACTTTACTTCCTTTTAATGATGGAATTGATTCATCGTGTAGATCCATCTCTTCTTTTCTTTCATCGGGTAAAACAGTTTAGTTTAGTCCAAAGCAAAAGTATTTTCAGTTATTTGTTACAGATATATGTGACATATGTTTAAGATAACTTGGTAAATTTTCCCACACTTGGCTTTTATTTTCCTTTTTATTGTCCTCTATTCCATTTTCAATGAATTTTAACATTTTGGTTTGTTTCTCAATTTATGTCCTTTCCGAGGTAACAATAATTTCGGTGTTAAAACCTAGTTTTATCGTTCATAAATATGTATAAACATGATTTTGAGTTCATTTAATTGAAAATTTTGAAAAATTTTACTAGAATTGGGTAGTCAGTATATAAGACTAGGGCTGTTCTTTATTATCAGAGAGCACTAGATTCTAATACAACTACTGCTTTACTAGTATTTTTAATGGTAACCCAGTGTTTAAGATAAAAATTTTAAAATTCGAAAGAATTTAACCCCTTCCCACACTTAAGATCTTGCAATGCCCTCATTTGCAAGAAATCAGTAACAATTTAAATTATTGAGGGTGATTTGTGTGAAAATGATTAAATTTTACCAAAGTTTCCAAACATATTTGTGTTTGCTTGCTGAATGATAAATGGTGCATATCATTTGTTCATTCCGTCTTGTTGTTATTTCACATATATTTTGCATCTTGTCGTCAAAATTAGTTGCTTTTGCTGAACTTAATGTCAGTCTTTGAAAATGCGTTGTTTTACCCTGTTGTGTACATAAGATAAACTGCATACATATATACATATTTTTGAAGTTTGGTATATTACCCCACATTCAAAAATTATTAAAATCTAAGAATAAAAGTTAGAAAATTATAAAAACTATTACAATATTAAATAAGTATTAAACGTATCAACATTACAAATTACAAAATAAATAAAACTAAGTAGACTAGGGATGATACTGATACCAATAGGGGTTCCATGCATAACCATAGGTGCTATAAAATGCTTCGGCTGGGTTATACGTAGGATACGGTGGTTGAATCTCTATAGACCAGGGAGGGAATATGGGCAATGGAGTAGGAATCTAGTTTCTACCTATATGTTGGCAATAAGCTATGATTTGGTTTTGATGAACTTGCCAATCTTCAAATGCTCTATGTCTAGCATTTTCATACTCTTGTGAAGCTATAAACCTTTGCATTTCTGCCATTTCATTTCCCCCTCCTACATTACCTTGCTGTTGGTTTCTCTCAACCTGTGGATGTCTACAATGGTATTGTACTGCGGCGTTATTTCGCCTCTTCAAAACTTTCGCACCATGGTATACATTTAAACCTATTGTATCGCGGGGTTCTGGTTCTTCGATTAGTAATCCCCCCCGACTTACATCCACACCGAGATATTCAGCAATCAAAGTAATAAATATACCACCTCCTATTATGCTATGCGGTCTCATCCCCCTAACCATAGCTGATAAATAATAACCCACACAATAAGGTATACTTACAGCGCTTTGTGGGTCTCGAATACACATATGGTAAAACAAATCCTGTTCATTTACCTTTTCCTTATTCTTACCTCTTTGTGTAATCGAATTAGCTAAAAACCTATGAATTACTCTTAACTCTGCTCTATCTATATCCAAATAAGAGTAATTTCCCCCTATAAATCGGTGATGGCTAATCATTTGACTCCATACACCATGTGTATCAAAATTTTCGTCTATCTTTCTACCATTTAGTATCAACCCTCTACAATCGGCAGATGCTAACTCCTCAGGCGTATATATACGTAAAGCCTGAGCCATGTCTAGTAAAGACATGTGGCGCATCGAACCTCCTAACAAAAATCTAATAAAAGATCGATTGGTTAAACTAGCTACCCGATCATTTAATTCTATACTACACAACAATTCGTCACACCATACTTTATATACAGGTCTACGCATGTTGAATAACCGTACCCAATCGTTAAAAGTAGAATTACCATACCTCTGTGCAAGTAATTCCCTAATTGGCCCAGCCAATTCTACAGCTTCTAATGGTCCCCATTCTATGACCCTAGGTACTTCAACAACTTTAGAATGAAGAGTATGCAAACCCCTTTGGTATTTTGGATAATCTATCCAAAGTCTGTCAAATCTCAGGTTCAGGTGCAAATCTTCCAAGTGCATATCAGAAAATGTCATGACTGGATGAGGTATATCTTGTTTGTAGTAGTTATCCACCTCCTGTTGTTGCGCATTCTCAGCAGGAGCATTGCGAGCTTGGGATGAAGATTCACCCCTTTCAGTCTGCAAAATACATCTACACTTTTTCAAATAAGCATTTACGAAAATGTTATCCAAGTTCATAAGCATTCAACTCAAATAATATGTCAAAATAATCATTACTAGCAATTAAACAAATTTCAAATGGCATTATCTCTCAAAAATCAAGTTCATGAATTTTAGACTTGAAAAAGTCCACTTTAATTCTCAAAATCATGTTTAGGCTCAAAGTTTGGATCATTTAACTACCTAAACATGTTACACTACTTAATTTAGCAACAATTCATGACAAAAATCGGCCATAACCTGTTTATATCAAAAAGCCCCAAATTTGCTCAAGAACACAAACCCTAGATTACTCAAAATTTGAAGTTTAAGGCTTCTAATCATGTTAAATAGCATCAATGTAGGTTATACAAGCATAATACATAAACAATTTAAGCATAATTACACTAAAAAGCATCAAAATCAAATTGGGTATAAAATTGCTCAAGAACACTAATTTTCGGATTAAATGGTGTTTAGGTGTAAAAATTTACCGTTTTTATTGAGTAATTCCTTGATAGCATCCTTCTTAACATGATTTTTGTAAAAGATTTGATGATTAACGGTGAAAAATTGTGAATTTGGGAGGTTTTTTTCGGGTTTTTTCGGGTTTATTTTCGCAGAATTTGTGGGTGTTGGGTTGGGGACTGATCAGTTCGTCCCTTATATTTTTTTCTGTATTTTTGGAACTCCGCGAGTCGCGGTATTTTACCCTTCAAACTCCGCGAGTCGCGGAGTTTGTATTTTTTTTTTTATATATCTTATACTAATTAAAACAATTAAGTAATTAATTTTAAAATTTTGTTTCCCTTGTTATTTAGGATGAGGTCGTTTCGGATCGATCGACAAAATTTTAAAATTTGTCTTTTTGTAGCGATTGTTTTAAAAGCTAAGATTTTTGGTTTTTTTAATGTTTTGGCATACTTTAATTCAATAAGATTAAAAATAATGATAATAAATGTTCTCGTCCCTCCCTCGAGTAAAGCAATTTCGGTTCAAATGACCTAGTCTTCAACTTACGACGAATTTTAAAAATCATATTTTTAACTTAATGAGATAAAGTAAA
The DNA here is from genome assembly GCF_046630445.1 of Rutidosis leptorrhynchoides. NCBI lineage: Eukaryota > Viridiplantae > Streptophyta > Magnoliopsida > Asterales > Asteraceae > Rutidosis > Rutidosis leptorrhynchoides. The sequence goes on along the minus strand of NC_092335.1, from coordinate 586,935,496 downwards.
TTTTTGTTTTTAAATTCACACAACTTAAATATAAAATTCAAAATTAATATTAAAAATTCACACCAAACTTAAAATTTAAAATGCATAAAAATAAAATTCATATTTTAAAAATTAAAAAATTCACACCAAACTTATATTAATTTTTCAAATATTTACAATTTTAAATATATTGATTTTACAAAGTTTACAATATTAATTTAAGATTTATATATTAATTTTAAAAACATGGTAAAAATAAAATTAAAAATCTTTTTGGCTTTTATCCCACTTTAATCAATCAAATATTATCAAAAATATGCACCCCTCTTTTCGGTAAAGTAATTTCGGTCCCAAGACCTAATTTAACTCATGACGAATTTTTGAAATATTTTGGGTTGATTGATTAAAGATATTTATACCTTAAGAATAAACGTTAAATTTCGCAGTGATGTAATAAATTTTTGAATGATATCAATAATTTCGGTCGCCAAACCTAATTTTATTCAATACCAATTTAATACTTTATAGCGAACAAATTAGCGTTTATTATCAAAAGGTTAAAAATAAAAATAAAAATAAAAACTGTACAGACTTACCTGTGAGATAGTATTCTTAGTTATATGATCTATCCCATTCATAAGATAGTCGGTTTAATCCCTTCCTACACTTAAGATCTTGCAATGCTCTCACTTGCAAGAAATCAGTAACAATTTAAATTATTGAGGGTGATTAGCATAGAAAAATGATTAAAATTTTACCAAAGTTTCCAAACATATTGTCGTTAGTTTTGAATGATAAATGGTGCACATCATTTGTTCATTCCGTCTGTTGTTACATCACACTTGTTTTTCATTTTGTCATCAAAATTAATAGCTTTTGCTGAACTTAATGCCAGTCTTTGAAAGTGCGTTGTTTTACCCTGTTTTGTACATGAGATAAACTACAAACATATATATACATATTTTTGAAGTTGGGTATATCACCCCACATTCAAAAATTATTAAAATCTAATAATAGAAGTTAGAAAATTATAAAAACTATTATAGTATCAAAAGAAGTATTAAAAGTATAAAATTACAAGTTATAAAATAAATAAAAATAGGCATAAAATAAAATTAGGGTTGATGAGGATGGTGCCAGTAGGGATTCCATTCATAGCCGTAAGTGCTGTAGAATGCTTGAGCTGGGTCATATGTAGGGTACGGTGGTCGGGTCTGTATAGTCCAGGGAGGAAATATAGGCATTTGAGTAGGAATGTAGTTTGTGTTTATGTATGCACAATGACTTATGATTTGGTTTTGATGATACTGCCAATCTTGAAATGCTCATTGTCTAGCCATTTCATACTCATGTTGAGCCATAAAAATTTGCATTTCTGTCATCTGATTCCCCCCTCCCATATTACCTTGCTGCTGATCTCTTTTGACCTGTGGATGATTGCCATCATATGGTGCTGCAGCGTTATGTCGTTTCTTTAAAACCTTAGCACCGTGATATACTTTCAAACCAATTGTATCACGGGGTTCTGGTGCTACAATTATTAATCCCCCTTGACTTCTATCGACACCGAGATACTCAGCAATTAAAGTAACAAAGATATCACCTCTTATTATACTATTAGGTCGTATACCCCTAACCATAGCTGATAAATAATAACCCACATAATAAGGTATAATCACAGCGCTCTGTGGGTCTCGAATACACATGAGATAAAATAAATCATTTTCATTTACCTTCTCTTTGTTCCTACCTCGCTGTGTAATCGAGTTTGCTAAGAACCTATGGATTACTGATAGTTAAAGCTAAGGGGTATAAAATACTATTAAATTTTTAGAAGGAAATACTATTAAATATGTTACAATTTTACACAAGATATTTATTTATTTATAGAATGGATATACTTAAACCTTGCTACAACACTTATAGGCAGTGTACCTAATCGTACAGTAGTGTAGTTTTTAGTAAGTCCGGTTCGTTCCACAGGGAAAATCTTTAAACAAAGCTTAACGCTATATTAGTTTACTTTTATAAAAATACAAATATATATATATATAAGTAATATTATTATTATAAAGGGGGGTTTTTACCGTTTTGTCAATTTTAAAACTTTAGTCGCAGTTAAAACAAAATGTAAAATATTAAATAAATAAAAGACTTAATTTAAAGCGTAAAGTAAATAACGATAATGAAATTGCGAATAATAAAAGTGCGATGAAATAAACTTGCGATAATTAAAAAGTACGATAATTAGAAGTGCAATTAAATATAAAATAAAGGAAATTAAATATGAAATAAAAGAATTATGCTTATTTAAACTTCCGTAATCATGATGTTTGACGTGTTGATTTTAGTTTTATGCCCATGGGTTAATTGTCCTTTGTCCTGGATTATTTAATATGTTCATACGGATTTGTCCATAATAGTTCATCAGTCATAAATATAAAGAGCGAAAGCCTTCGTCAAATTATTCTTATTCCCGAAGTCAAATATTCCAACTAATTGGGGATTCGAATTGTAACAAGGTTTTAATACTTTGTTTAATGAATACACCAGGTTATCGACTGCGTGTAAACCAAGGTTTTACTACTTTGTTAACAATTACACCAATTACCCTTGAATGTAATTCACCCCTGTTTCAACAAGTCTATTAACTATTAATCCAGTTCCGTGTCCGGTAAAATGAATAATTATTGGTATTTATAGATATCCCGCCCACCGTACCCAGTCAAGCGTATGTGGTTATATATAAATACGTCGAATTATAAGTTTGTATATTAAATTAATAAGGTATTGTTTAGTTAATATAAAACCCATTAATAACCCATAGTCTAATTTCCACAAGTGTCGTTCTTTTATCCAAACCCCAATTATGGTACAAAGCCCAATTACCCAATTTTAGTAATTAGCCCAACATCATGATTACTTCGGATTTAAATAAGTATAATAATAACTTAGCTACGAGACATTAATGTAAAAAGGTTGAACATAACTTACAATGATTAAAAATAGCGTAGCGTTACACGGACAGAATTTCGACTTACACCCTTACAACATTCGCTAACATACCCTTATTATTAGGATTAAAATTAAAATTAAAATTAAAATATAAATATAAATATATTTACGTATACATATATAGAGAGAGATTGAATTTGGATATTTTTTACGATCAGAATGCGCGAGCTTTATAGGCAGTTTCAATATTTGGGGCTACGCGACTCGCGGCCCTTTCCTTCTTCAAACTCCGCGAGTCGCGGAGTTTGTTTTTACAGCTCACCCACATTTGGCTCTTTGTTTGCCGACGATTTATTTTATAAATATAATATATATATAATTTTTAAGAATTATTTATATATTATATTATATTCATGTGCATAGTTGACTTGTAATTTTTAGTCCGTTGCGTCGAGCGTTGAGAGTTGACTCTGGTCCCGTTTCTGGATTTTCGAACGTCCTTGCGTACTATTTTATATCTTGTACTTTGCGTTTTGAATCTTGTACTCTTGTAATTTCGAGACGTTTCTTATCAATAATTGGAACCTCTTTGATTGTATTTTGTACTTTTGAGCTTTTTGGTCGTTTGCGTCTTCAATTCGTCGAATCTGTCTTTTGTCTTCACCTTTTATTATTTAAACGAATATCACTTGTAAATAGAACAATTGCAACTAAAAGCTTGTCTTTCTTGGGGAATAATGCTATGAAATATATGTTCGTTTTTAGCATTATCAATTACTCTTAACTCAGCTCTATCAATATCAGTATAAGAGTAATATCCCCCACGAAATCGGTTATGGCTAGTCATTCTACTCCATATTTCATTCATATCAAAATTTTCATCAACCCTCCTACCATTAACTATCAACCTTTGACAATCAGTAGATGCTAGTTCCTCAGGCGTATATATACACAAAGCCCGAGCCATGTCTAGTAGAGACATATGGCGCATCACACCTCCTAATAAAAATCTAATAAAACTCCGATCGGTTAAGGTAGCTACCCGATCATTTATTTCAACACTACATAATAATTCCACACACCATTCTCTATATACACGCCTACGTATATTGAATAAATGTTCTCAATCATTAAAAGTAGAATTACCATACCTTTGTGTAAGTAATTCTCTGATTGGATCGGCCAATCCCACTGTTACTAACGGTTCCCAATCTATTACCCTGGGTACTTCAACATCTTAGACTGAAGGGTGTGTAAGTTCCTTTGATATTTTGGATATTCTATCCAAAATCTGTCAAACCTCAAGTTTGGGTGTAAATCTGCCTCATGGATATTTGAAAATGAAATGATTTGATGAGGTATATTTTATTTGTATTGGTTGTTAATCTCCTGTTCCTCTGCATTCTCAGGAGGACCATTGCGAGCTTGAGATGCGGATGAAGATTCACCCCTTTCAGTCTGCAAAACACATTAAACACAATTTTTGTACATTCAAATATGCATTAGTGTTAGCAGAATCATAAATCAAAACAATCATAATGACATGTTTAATCCATATTAAACTTTATACGCATTTTTACAATATTAACAATTCTACACATTTACAAATAAACATATATGAAAATGTATACAATGTTCCTTAGCATTCATCTTCTAAATCATGTCAAAAATAATTATTATAGCAATTAAACGAGTTCCAAATGGCATTCATATCAATTAAATCGAGTTCATGCATTTTTGACTCAAAAAGTCCACTTTAATATTCAAAAATCATGTTTAGGATCAAAGTTTTGATCATTTAGCAACCTAAACATGTTACACTACTTAATTAAACATGAACCATCAACAAAATTCGGCCATAACCCGTTTATATCAAAAAGCCTCTATTTTACTCAAGAACACAAACCCTAGATTACTCAAAATTTGAAGTTTAAGGCTTCTAATCATGTTAAATAACATCAATCTAGGTTATACAAGCATAATATACAAACAATTTAAGCACAATTAAACTAGAAATCATCAAAATCAAATTAGGTATAATTTTGTTCAAGAACACTAAAAATTCGAATTAAAGAGTGTTTGGATGTAGAAATTACCAATTTCCTTGAAAAACTTCTTGGCAAGTATCTCCTCATCGTGATTTTAGCAAGAAATTTGATGATTAACGGTGAAAAATCGTGATTTTGAGAGGGTTTTTGGGTATTTTTTTGCAGAAATTTGTATGTGTGTTTGTGTTTGGGGACTGGTCAGTCGACCAGTTATCTGGTCTGGAATTTATGAACTCCACGAGTGCGGATGTGGGGACACATAAAGCTCCGCGAGTACGAATATATATATATATATATATATATATATATATATATATATATAAAAGCCTTTTACTTATTAAAACAAATAATTAATTAATTTTAAAAATTTGTTTCTTTATAGAATGAGGACGTTTCGGTACGTTGACCTAGTTCGTCTCTCAACAAAATTTTAAAATTTGTCATTTTTAAGCGTTGTTTTAAAAGCAAAGATTTTTGGGTTTTTAAATGTTTTTGGCATACTTTAAATCAATAAGATTAAAAGTAATGATAACAAAATTTCTCGCCCCGCCCTTGGGTAAAGCAATTTCGATTCCATTACCTAGTCTTCAACTTACGACGAATTTTAGAAATCATATTTTTAACTTTAATGAAATAAAGTAAATTTTGTTTTTAAATTCACACCAAACTTAAATTTAAAATGCATAAATTTTCATATAAATATTATTAATATTTATATATTTTAGTTTTACAAACTTATATTAAAAATATTAGTTTTTAAAATATTTACAAACTTAAATATATTGATTTTAAAATATTTTTAAAATATTTACAAACTTAAATATATTGATTTTAAAAATTTACATTATTAATTTTAAAAATATGGTAAAAATAAAATTAAAAATCTTTTTGGTCTTTTATCCCACTTTAATCAATCAAATATTATCAAAAATACACGTCCCTCTTTTGGGTAAAGTAATTTCGGCTATATTACCTAGTTTTACTCCTGACGAATTTCAGAAATATTTTGGATTGATTGATTAAAGATATTTATACCTTATGAATAAACGGTAAATTTCGCAGTGATGTAATAAATTTTTGTATGATATCAATAATTTCGGTTTCGCATACGTAATTTTATTGAATACCAATTTAATACTTTATAGCGAACGATTCAGCGTTTATTATCAAAAGGTTAAAAGCAACAAATAAAAACAAATAAAAACTGTACATACTTACCTGTGAGAAAGAATTCTCAGTGACCTGCTTTAGTCGACTCATAAGAGAGTCGTTCGATTTGGTTTTCCATAGCTGCGTAAGCGTAACCTCAAATTTTCAATAATTTTTCTTCTACACATATGAACGGTCCTTCTCTGCATAGAGTAACAAATTCGGTATTTGAATATGTTTGATTATTCAAACATTTACCTTCGTGTGACCATTTTCCGCATTTATGATATCTTTCAAGGTGTCGTGCTCTTCTTTTTGTTGCGGATTTTGATTTTCCTTTACCAAAATGTATCTTATTATGATTGTTCCTGAGTTCTCTCCTTACTTCGTCCATTTTGCCTCTTATGAAGGATACCACTTCACTCGGGAGTGTGTCATTATTACGTTTAGTAATCAAAGCGTGTAGTAGTAGACCATGGTTCAAATCAAAGGAATTCTTCATCTCGTAAAACCTAAAAAAAATAAAAATTCAGAATGGGGGGAGAAGACTAGTTCTTTAGGGTCTGCTAGGGAAAGACCATTCGGATTCCATTTTCGAGGACTACATGAAAACGAAAACTACACGAAAACAGAAAATCTAACGCTAACAGAAATATATATTATCCTTAAAAAGACTTGATTCTCCCCAAACTTAGTTAGCTGTGGTGTTGAATTTGTGATTAACTTCATTTTCATATATCTATGACTTTTGCTTCAAGCCAATTGTTGATTTCCTCTGTAACTTTCACAAATTCAACTAACATTGCTTTTTCTTTAGGCGACAAATTGGATACTAATCGGTTACATAACTTAAAGTTCCCCTTAATCCTAACATCTTGAATCCGTTTATAAAGTTTCTTCGTTGAACTGTTGAAAACGGGTTCATCTAATTTCGTATCAATAACGGGGTTCTTTGTTATCGGGTTATCATTAGGTGTTTCTTCATCTTCCCCACACATAGGCGTTTTTTTGGGTTCAACAGTTTTGGTTGGTGGAGATCTAAACTTTTGGTTCACAAAGGTAACTGATTTGTCACCATCCCTAAGTGTCATTCTACCTTCTCTTCAATCAATGAATGCTTCGGTGGTTGCTAAAAATGGGCGACCTAAAATTAGAGGAATATCAAGGTCTTCCTCCATATTAATAACTATGAAGTTCGCAACAAAGGTCAAACTTCTCACTTTAATAAGTAAATTATTGGCTATTTCAACCGGGTATTTAATGGTTTGGTCAAATAATTGAACACCTATGCTGGTTGGTCTTAATTTACCTACACCTAATCTTTTGTATAAGGAAAGAGGCATAACATTTGCACTTGCTCCTAAATCTGCGAGTCCATTATACATAGCACCATCATTAAGCAAGCAAGAAATGATAAATTTACCTGGGTCTCCTACTTTAGTAAGTAGAGTTGGTTTGTTAACCCTTTTCGGGTGATCTTTTCTTGGTTCTTTCACTTCTACTTGAACTTCTTGTTCACATTTTTCTTCGTTTCTTGGAATGGGAGGTTTGTATAGGAATTCTTCTTCATCACTCCAATTTGAAGCTTCCCCGTCTTCCAATTTTGGTTTTTCATATGTTGTTGATAACATATTTATGTTTTCATTCTGAGGGTTTTCTTGGGTGGTGAAATTATGATTGACTTCATTGTCAACTTCCATTGGACCATGTATGTAATGTTTAACTCTGTGACCATTAACTTTAAATTTAATCCCATTTGAATTTATCAACTCTATTGTTACATATGGGAAAACTCTTTTGACTATGAATGGTCCAGACCATCTTGATTTTAATTTTCTAGGAAATAGCTTGAATCGTGAATTGAAAAGAAGAACTCTATCTCCCTCTTTAAATTCTTTTGAACTTCTGATTCTTTTATCATGCCATTTCTTTGTTCTTTCTTTATAGATTAACAAATTTTCATATGCTTCATGTCTTAATTCTTCTAGTTCATTTAATTGACTTAACCGTAGATGTCCGGCTTCATGCAAATCAAGATTACATGTCTTCAAAGCCCGAAATGCTTTATTCTCAATTTCTACTGGAAGGTGACATGCTTTTCCGTAAACGAGTTTAAAAGGTGTGGTTCCAATTGGAGTTTTGTAGGCTGTTCTAAAAGCCCATAGTGCATCCTCCAATTTCATATACCATTCCTTCGGATTTGATCCTACGGTTTTCTCTAGAATACGTTTTAAAGCTCGGTTGGTATTTTCAACTTGTCCACTTGTTTGTGGATGATAAGCGGTCGAGATTTTATGAGTCACTCTATATCTTTTGAGAACTTTCTCAAGTTGATTATTACAAAAATGAGTACCTCGATCACTTATTAAAGCTTTCGGTGTTCCGAACCTAGCAAAAAGACGTTTTAAGAAGTTGACTACAACTCGTGCATCGTTAGTTGGAAGAGCTTGTGCTTCCGCCCATTTAGATACATAATCAATGGCAACGAGAATATAGAGATTATTATGAGATTTTGGAAATGGACCCATAAAGTCAATACCCCACACGTCAAATACTTCACATACTTGAATGACATTTTGTGGCATTTCATCACGTTGAATTATTTTTCTGGCCCTTTAACAAGCATCACAGGATTTACAAAGAAGGTGTGCGTCTTTGAAAATTGTAGGCCAATAGAATCCAGCATCATAAACTTTTCTTGCTGTAAGTTGAGGCCCATAATGCCCTCCTGTTGGTCCTGTGTGACAATGGTTTAAGATTTGACTAGCTTCATCTCCGAATACACATCGGCGTATTATTCCATCGGGACAACTTTTAAATAAATGTGGATCTTCCCGAAAATAGTGTTTTATATCATTAAAAAATTTCTTTCGTTTTTGGTTCGACAACCCTTTTTTAAGGAATCCACATACTAAGTAGTTTGCATAGTCTGCAAACCATGAAATTTCACTATAATCGATCTTCAATAGATATTCATCAGGAAAGTTATCTTGTATGGCCGATTCATTTAGAACTTCTAATTCGGAATTTTCAAGACGAGAAAGATGATCAGCTGCAAGGTTTTCTGCTCCCTTTTTGTATCGGATTTCAATATCAAACTCTTGTAAGAGTAAGATCCAATGGATTAATCGTGGTTTAGCATCTTGTTTTGAAAATAAGTATCTAAGAGCAGAATGATTAGTATAGACCACCGTTTTAGCTAGAACGAGATATGAACGAAATTTGTCAAAAGTAAAGACAATAACAAGGAGTTCTTTTTCAGTAGTTATGTAATTCGTTTGTGCTCCTTGTAACGTCTTACTAGCGTAATAAATAGGTTGAAATCGTTTTTCAATCCTTTGTTCTAAAACGGCTCCCATTGCAAAATCACTTGCATCGCACATGAGTTCAAATGGTAGATTCCTATTTGGAGTTATCATGATCGGCGCATTAGTGAGTTTTTCTTTAAGAATATTAAAAGATTTGATGCATTCATCTGAAAAGATGAATGGAGCATCTTTTCTAGGAGTTTATTCATATGAGTGGCAATTTTAGAAAAATCTTTTATGAAACGTCGGTAAAAACTGGCATGCCCTAGAAAACTCCTAACTCCTCTAACATTGGTGGGATGTGGAATTTTAGCAATTACATCTACTTTAGCTCTATCCACTTCAATTCCTTCCTTTGAAATTTTATGACCAAGAACGATGCCTTCTCTAACCATGAAATGGCATTTCTCCCAATTAAGAACTAGATTTGATTGCTCGCATCTAATAAGCATTCGTTCAAGATTAACTAGACATGATTCAAATGTATCACCGAAGACTGAAAAGTCATCCATGAAAACTTTCATGCATTCTTCTATCATGTCGTGAAAAATCGCCATCATGCACCTTTGAAAGGTTGCAGGGGCGTTGCAAAGTCCAAATGGCATGCGTTTGTAAGCAAAAGTACCATATGGGCACGTGAACGTGGTTTTCTCTTGGTCCTCAGGTGCTATTGGAATTCGAAAATATCCGGAAAAACCGTCAAGAAAACAATAGTAACTATTTCCGGCTAATCTTTCCAACATTTGATCAATGAAAGGTAAGGGAAAGTGATCTTTTCTGGTGGCGTCATTTAATTTTCTATAATCCATACAGCATCCTGTTACAGTCCTAGTAGGAATAAGTTCATTTTTTTCATTTGTGATGACAGTCATGCCACCCTTCTTAGGTAAGCATTGAACTGGGCTTACCCATGGATTATCAGAGATTGGATAAATTAAACCTGCATCTAGCAGCTTAATAATTTCTTTCTTAACAACATCTTGCATATTAGGATTTAGTCTTCGTTGGCGTTGCACATATGTTTTATGACCTTCTTCCATAAGGATTTTGTGTGCGCAATACGAAGGACTTATTCCTTTAATATCATGAATCTTCCATGCAATAGCTGGTTTATGAGCTTTTAGCACAGAAATGAGTTGAGATTTTTCATTTTCCGTAAGAGAAGACGATATTATTACAGGTAATTCAGATTCATCATGTAAATAAGCGTATTCCAAATGGTTTGAAAGTGGCTTTAACTCTAATGTCGATGGTTCTTCTATCGGTGATTTGTATCGATATCTGTCTTCTTCTTTTAGCATTTGAAGTTCTTCTGTTGTTGGTTCGCAATCATTAGCCATAAGTGCGGCTAACATTTCAGCTTCATTAATTGGTTCAGTTCCTTCTCCTAAAGAACATTCTCCTATTCCTTGTAATTCTGGAAATTCTTCTAACAGTTCTGCATGTAAATCTATAGTTTGAATATAATAACATGTATCATCTGCAGATTGCAGTTGTTGCATGGCTCTATCAACAGAAAAGGTGACACTCTCGTCCTCTATACTTTGGGTCAGTTTCTTACCAAACACGTCTATTATTGCTTTAGCCGTGTTTAAGAATGGTCTTCCTAATATAAGAGGAACTCGAGAATCTTCTTCCATGTCCAGAATAACAAAATCTACTGGAAATACTAAAGTACCAACTTTAACTAGCATGTTTTCCATTATCCCTCTAGGATATTTTACTGATCGATTGGCTAGTTATATGCTTATTCGTATTGGTTTTAATTCCCCAAGGTCTAGTTTAGCGTATAGTGAATACGGCATTAAATTTATACTAGCACCTAAGTCTGCCAATGCTTCTATTGAACTAAGACTACCCAGAAAACATGGAATTGTGAAACTTCCTGGATCTGAGAGTTTTTCTGGTATTTTATTCAACAGCACTGCATAACAATTAGCATTCATTGTAACAGCCGAGAGTTCTTCCATTTTCTTTTTATTTGTGATTAGATCTTTCAAGAATTTAGCATATCTTGGCATTCCTGAAATCACATCAATGAAAGGAAGATTGACATTTATTTGTTTAAACATATCCAAGAATTTGGATTGCTCGGCTTCAAGTCTTTCTTTTCTCATTTTACTGGGGTAAGGTGAAATGTTCCGTTCATAATGATTATAAACGTTCCATATTAATTGATTTCGTTGCGAGGTTTTGACCTCTATATGAGACGTTTTTCAAAGACTGCATTCATTTTTAAAACAACCATAACCTTTATTTTATCAATAAAGGTTTTAAAAACATTACGTAGATTATCAAATAATGATAATCTAAAATATACTGTTTACACACGACCATTACATAATGGTTTACAATAGAAATATATTACATCGACATATGTTTCTTGAATGCAGTTTTTACACAATATCATACAAACATGGACTCCAAATCTTGTTCTTATTTTAGTATGCAACAGCGGAAGCTCTTAATATTCACCTGAGAATAAACATGCTTTAAACGTCAACAAAAATGTTGGTGAGTTATAGATTTAACCTATATATATCAAATCGTAACAATAGACCACAAGATTTCATATTTCAATACACCTCCCATACATAGAGATAAAAATCATTCATATGGTGAACACCTGGTAACCGACATTAACAAAATGCATATATAAGAATATCCCCATCATTCCGGGACACCCTTCGGATATGATATAAATTTCGAAGTACTAAAGCATCCGGTACTTTGGATGGGGTTTGTTAGGCCCAATAGATCTATCTTTAGGATTCGCGTCAATTAGGGTGTCTGTTCCCTAATTCTTAGATTACCAGACTTAATAAAAAGGGGCATATTCGATTTCGATAATTCAACCATAGAATGTAGTTTCACGTACTTGTGTCTATTTTGTAAATCATTTATAAAATCTGCATGTATTCTCATCCCAAAAATATTAGATTTTAAAAGTGGGACTATAACTCACTTTCACAGATATTTCCTTCCTCGGAAATAAGACTTGACCACGGATCGATTCACGAACCTATACAAATATGTACATATATATCAAAGTATGATCAAAATATAATTACAACCATTTTTATTATGTTTTAAAGATTTGAGTGTATTAAGTCAGCTGTCCTCGTTAGTAACCTACAACTAGTTGTCCACAGTTAGATGTACAGAAATAAATCGATATATATTATCTTGAATCAATCCACGACCCAGTGTATACACGTCTCAGGCTAGATCACAACTCAAAGTATATATATTTTTAGAATCAACCTCAACCCTGTATAGCTAACTCCAACATTACTGCATATAGAGTGTCTATGGTTGTTCCAAATAATATATATACATGGTTCGATATGATATGTCAAAACATTTGCATACGTGTCTATGGTATCCTAAGATTACATAATATATTAGAATACATGTATAATACAATATAAGTTAGGTAGGATATGATTTGTATAGATTTGTTAAACATTTCCCGTAGCTAAAAAGATCAAAAATATCCAATCTTGTTTTACCCATAACTTCTTCGTTTTAAATCCGTTTTGAGTGAATCAAATTGCTATGGTTTCATATTGAACTCTATTTTATGAATATAAACAGAAAAAGTATAGGTTTATAGTCAGAATTACAGGTTACAAGTCATTTTTGTAAAGGTAGTCATTTCAGTCGAAAGAACGACGTCTAGATGACCATTTTGGAAAACATACTTCCACTTTGAGTTTAACCATGATTTTTGGATATAGTTTCATGTTCATATGAAAAATAATTTTCCTATAACAACAACTTTTAAATCAAAGTTTATCATAGTTTTTAATTATCCAAACCAAAACAGCCCCCGGTTTCACTACGACGGCGTATATCCGATTTTATGGTGTTCAACGTGTTTCCAGGTTTTAAATCATTAAGTTAACATATCATATAGGTATAGAACATGTGTTTAGTTGATTTTAAAAGTCAAGTTAGAAGGATTAACTTTTGTTTGCGAACAAGTTTAGAATTAACTAAACTATGTTCTAGTGATTTCAAGTTTAAACCTTCGAATAAGATAGCTTTATATGTATGAATTGAATGATGTTAAGAACATCATTACTACCTCAAGTTTTCTGGATAAAACTATTGGAAAAGAGACAAATGGATCTAGCTTCAAAGGATCCTTGGATGACTTGAAAGTTCTTGAAGCAGAATCATGACACGAAAACAAATTCAAGTAAGATCATCACTCGAAATAAGATTGTTATAGTTATAGAAACTGAACCAAAGTTTGAATATGAGTATTACCTTGTATTAGAAAGATATCTTACTATAAATAAGAAAGATTTCTTGAGGTTGGATGATCACTTTACAAGATTGGAAGTAAGCTAGCAAACTTGGAAGTATTCTTGATTTTATGAAACTAGAACTCATAGAATTTATGAAGAACACTTAGAACTTGAAGATGGAACTTGAGAGAGATTAATTAGATGAAGAAAATTGAAGAATGAAAGTGTTTGTAGGTGTCTTTGGTCGTTGGTATATGGATTAGATATAAAGGATATGTAATTTTGTTTTCATGTAAATAAGTCATGAATGATTACTAATATTTTTGTAATTTTATGAGATATTTCATGCTAGTTTCCTAATGATGGTTCCCACATGTGTTAGGTGACTCACATGGGCTGCTAAGAGCTGATAATTGGATTGTATATACCAATAGTACATACATCTAAAAGCTGTGTATTGTACGAGTACGAATACGGGTGCATACGAGTAGAATTGTTGATGAAACTGAACGAGGATGTAAATGTAAGCATTTTTGTTAAGTAGAAGTACTTTGATATGTGTCTTGAAGTGTTTAAAAAGTTTAAGAACACATATCAAAACACAACATGTATATACATTCTAATGGAGTCGTTAAGTCTTCGTTAGTCGTTACATGTAAGTGTTGTTTTGAAACCTTTAAGTTAACGATCTCAATTAATATTGTTAACCCAATGTTTATTATATCAAATGAGATGTTAAATTATTATATTATCATGATATTATGATGTATGAATATCTCTTAATATGATATATACATTAAAATATCGTTACAACGATAATCGTTACATATAAGTCTCGTTTCGTAATTCTTGAGTTAGTAGTCTTGTTTTTACATATGTAGTTCATTGTTAACACACATAATGATATATTTAAATATCATTTTATCATGTTAAATATAGTGTTTCAATATCTTAATATGATACATATGTATTTAGTAGACGTTATCATAACGATAATCGTTATATATATCATTTCGAGTTTCTTAACTTAGTAATCTCATTTCTTATGTATATCACACATTGTTAATATATTTAGTGAGATACTTACTCATCATAATCTTATGCCAACCATATATATATGTCTATATATACCACAACATGTAGTTTTTACAATTTTGTAACGTTCGTGAATCGCCGGTCAACTTGGGTGATCAATTGTCTATATGAAACTTATTTCATTTAATCAAGTCTTAACAAGTTTGATTGCCTAACACATTGGAAACATTTAGTCATGTCAATATCAATCTTAATTAATATATATAAGCATGGAAAAGTTCGGGTCTCTACATAAGGAAGCAGTGGTTGGTATGGTTTAACATAAGGTTTAGCCTTAACTGTGTTATCTTCATTAACCTTTTCAACTACCGGTTCTGTTTCCTTCTCTTGCTCAGGCTGTGGTGCCTGTGTAGTAGGAGTATAGTCATTAGAAATTACAGGTATTTCAGGTGATTTAAGTGTAATACCACTTCTTGTGGTAATGGCTTTAGCTGTTTCATTCCGGGAGTTAGCATTTATATCGCTAGGTAGACTTCCCGGTTTTCTTTCACCTATCAACCTTGCTAGGTTACTTACTTCTTGTTCCAGATTTTGGATTGAAGCTTGTTGATTTCTAAATGCCTGAACATTATGTTCATTGGTTTGTTTATGAGATGTGAAAAACTGCGTTTGAGATTCAACTAGCTTTAACATCATGTCTTCTAAATTTGGCTTTTTATCATCAGTTTGTGGTGGTTTATTTTGAAAAATAGGTCTTTGCTGGTTGTAAGTATTGTTAGATACTTGCTGATTACTAGGACCTTGTTGGTTGTTGTATGGAACATTTCGGTTATAATTTTGATTTTGATTGTAGTTTGGTCTTGGCGGTTGATAATTATTCTGATAATTATTTCCAGGCCTTTGGTTCATGTATGAAACATTCTCTCTTTGTTCCATTGTTTGTTCAATACTAAGACAATCTTTTGTCAAATGTGGTCCTGCACACTGCTCATAACTAATTCGTATAGCGTGAATATCTTTAGTCATCTTTTCCATTCGTCTCTCGAAAGCATCTAACTTTGCGAAAATGGAATCAAAGTCATGGCTAGAATCGGCTCTAGCCGCTTTAGATGATCTAACGATGTCTTTTTCTTGATGCCACTTATGTGAGTGAGAAGCAGTGTTATCAATAATTTTGTAAGCTTCAGTTGCGGTTTTCTTCATAATGGAACCACCAGCTGCTATATCGATGTCTTTTCGTGTAGTAATATCGCATCCTTGGTAGAATATTTGTACTATTTGATAATTGTCTAAACCATGTTGAGGACATCCTCTCAATAACTTTCCAAATCTTGTCAATGCCTCATATAAAGTTTCATTTGGCTTTTGCGTGAACGTAACAATTTCTCCTTGAAGTCTCACGGCTTTAGATGCCGGAAAGAATTGTTTAAGAAAATTTTCAACTAAGACATCCCATGTATCAATCGCCCCTTCAGGTAACGATTCTAACCAATCTTTGGCTTCTCCCTTTAAAGTCCAGGGAAATAACATGAGATAGATCTGTTCATCCTCAACTTCTCTGATTTTGAATAGAGTACGGATCCTATTAAAGGTACGAAGATGTTTATTTGGATCTTCCTTCAGCGCACCACTAAATTGGCATTGATTAGTTACCATGTGTAGAATTTGTCCTTTGATTTCATAATCTGGTGCATCAATGTCTGGTTGAGTAATGGCATGACCTTGGCCAGTGCGTTTAGCCCTCATTCGGTCTTCCATACTTAGAGGTTCCAGATTTTCCATGATTGAATTTGTTGAATCTGAATCACTAGAGGATTCTGACTTAATGGTTTCTTCCTCGATAATCTCTAGCTGAGTGATTTGTGGTTCAGGAGGAATGATTAGTGGTTCAGGATCTCTGAATTGTCCCTGAATATTCTCCGGATTCTCAATTGTGAGGTCGGATTCAAAAAATGGATTATCGGAAATTTGAATTGGAGTACTTGGTTGACTAGATGACAATTCTAAAGTAAAATCAACGGCGACAATGTTGGCTGGATGCCTTGATCGAGTTACAGGTGGTGAACGTATGAAAGGTGGTGAACGTTTTGCTCGGTGCATTCACTGAATATCCTATTAGTCATAAAGATAAAAATTATATAAGGTATCAAATTAATAGACTTTTCTGATTTTGCCCACGTTTCGAATAGCCAATAGATGCAGCAGGTAGCCAGGACCCTTTAAATCGGAAGCCCACAACTCGCCACTAACAAATCCAACTATTACTACAAACCAGAAAATTTTGGATGACTATCAATTTAACGTCTTAAAATAATTTTTTTGTCGAAGTTTAAAGAAGATAAAAATCTATGTCCTAAAAACTAGAGCGTCGAAATGAAAAAGAAAAAGCGCGTCGAGAAATAAAAGTCGAAAAACAAATCGTCGAAAAACAAAAAGTCAAAAATTAATAACAAGAAAGTAGAGCGTCGAAACTTGAAAGCCTAAAAACTAAGAATTAAACTTACGTCTAAAGGTATTAAAGCTTAAAGGAATTCTATATCCAAAACGACAATAACTTAAAAGGCACTAAAATTTTAAAACCGCGTCGCAAAATTCTAAAGCACCTAAATCTTAGTCTATAGAAAAAGCACTTAAGGGATTTTACGGCAAAGCCTAAAAATCTAGAAATATAAAATACTACGGCAAAAACTAAGTTTAAAACTAATTACGAACGATAAAAATACAAATTACAAATTAAACTAATAAAAAGATACAAGAGTTAAAAATAAAACTTAAAGTTATAAAAATACAATTTTTATAAAAATATTATTTTTATTAATGTATAAAAGTATTAATTTTATAAATTTATAAAACTAATTAACACTTAAAACTTAAAATACAACTTTAATTAAACTATAACTAATTAATATTAAATATAAACCCTAATTAGGTTAATTAATAATAATAATAATTAAATTAAACCCTAAACCCGTAATTAATGATGTACCAGGTTGCAGCTGTCAGACAGCTCCGCGAGTGCGGATTTTAGCTGCCCAAAACCTCCGCGAGTGCAGAGTAAGCAGATTCAAATGATTGCAGGCTCAGATTCGATAGGTTCAGATTTTAATATTTTTTTTTATTTTCTGTTTTTATTTTATATAAAATGTAATTTAAATAAAACTTATATTAAAAATTACTTATTAATTTTTCTTATAACTTTTCACAATAAATAAAAATATAAACTTTTTAATAAACTTAAAAATATAGATATAGATTTTCTTTTTTTTTTTATGCGAGGTGTATACGAAATAGTTATATTTTTATTACGAAATACTATTAAATACGATACAATTTTACACAAGTTATTTATTTATTTATAGAGTGGATATACCTAAACCTTTCTACAACACTATAGGCAGTGTACCTAATCGTAAAGTAGTGTAGTTTTTAGTAAGTCCGGTTCGTTCCACAGGGAGCTAGCTGAGTTTAACGCTATATTTATTTTAAACTATATTTATATAATATATATATATATATATATATATATATATATATATATATATATATATATATAAGTAATATTATTATTATTATAAAAGGGGGGTTTTTTACCGTTTAGTGACCGGTTTGTCGATTTTATGTCTCAAGTCACAATTAAAACCTAATGTAAAATATTAAATATAAATACAACTTAATTTAAAGCTTAAAGTAAATGACAATAAATAAAAGTGCGATAATTAAAAGTGCGTTAAATAAAATGACGATAAATAAAATTGCGATAATTAAAAGTACGATGAGATATAAAATAAAGGAATTATGCTTATTTAAACTTCCGTAATCATGATGTTTGACGTGTTGATTTTAAATTTATTACCATGGGTTAATTGTCCTTTGTCCTGGATTATTTGATATGTCCATCTGGTTTTGTCCATAATAGTCCATCAGTCATAATTATAAAGTGCGAGAGTCTTCGTCAAATTATCCTTATACCCGAAGTCAAATATTCCAACTAATTGGGGATTCGAACTGTAACAAGGTCTTAATACTTTGTTTAATGAATACACCAGGTTATCGACTGCATGTAATCCAAGGTTTTAATACTTTGTTAACAATTACACCAATTACCCTTGAATGTAATCCACCCCTGTTTTAATGAGTCCAGTGACTATTAATCCATCCCCGTGTCCGGTCAAATGAACAATAATTTGTATTTATAAATATCCCGCCCACCGTATCCGATTAAGCGTATGTGGTGGTTATATATAGATACGTCAAATTGTAACCTTTATATTAAATTAACGAGGTATCGTTTAGTTAATATAAAGCCCATTAATAGCCCATAGTCTAATTTCCACAAGTGTCGATCTTTTGTCCAAACCCCAATTATGATACAAAGCCCAATAACCCCATCTTTAATATTTAGCCCAACATCACGATTACTTCGATTTAAATAAGCATAATAATAATTTAGCTATGAGACATTAATTTAAAAAGGTTTAACATAACTTACAATGAGTATTAATCGCGTAGTGTTACACGGACAGAAATTCGACTTACAAACTTAATATATTCGCCAACATAACCTTATTATTATTAAACTTAAATTAAAATTATAATTATAAAATATATATATATATATATATATATATATATATATATATATATATATATATATATATATATATATATATATATATATATATATATATATATATATCGTATATGATATGAGAAAGGAAAAGAAAAAGGTGTAATCAAATCGATCAGAATGCGCGGCCTTTTATAGGCCCACTTTGAACTGTACAGCTCCGCGAGTGCAGAGCTTTGGATTCCAGCTCACCATAGTGATTTAAACGTGGGCTGCTTTAAATTATAATATATAATAATATATATAATTAATTATATATTATATTATATTCTTGTGCATAGTTGACTTGTAATTTTTGGTCCGTTGCGTCGCGCGTTGATAGTTGGTTCATGTCTCGGTTCCGAATTTTCGAACGCCTTTTCGTATAATTTAATATCTTGTACTTTGCTTTTTGCAGCTTGTACTTTTGTAATTTTGAGACGTTTCTCATCAATAAATTGAACCACTTGAATTGTACTTTGTACTTTTTAGCTTTTTGGTCGTTTGCGTCTTCAAATCGTCGAATCTGTCTTTTGTCTTTACCTTTTATTATTTAAATGAATATCACTCGTAAATAGAACAATTGCAACTAAAAGCTTGTCTTTCTTGAAGGATAATGCTATGAAATATGTGTTCGTTTTTAGCATTATCAATTATATTCTATCTAAAATTCTAGATCTTATTCATCTTCTCGTTCCGACCGCCAATCATCCCAGAATAATAGAAGAAGTCAACGAACTTCGCGCTCGAGTAATTAATTTGGAAAACATGGTGCTAAATGTACCAGCTTCAGCAACATCACCGGCACCAACAGTATCACTAACAACCCAAGTTTCAACATCACACACCTCAATATCTCATTCTGTACCTCGAGCATAATCATCGTTCTACGTATCGTTCTACATCATTTATCTTTGTTCTTCATGATGATTATGTAATCTCTAATGTTTTAGAGATTATGTATTCTAGTTCTAACGGTAAATCAAATGAGTTAATATTATATCTACTCATTAAATCCATGATTACATCTGAAGAAAATATATATGTATATATACTTTCATAAGGATTGTAATAAAAAGTTCTTTTGTACAAACTGTTAATGTTGAAAATATTTTAACGGGTAGGTAATACCCGAGAAATATTTAGATTTCACATTAATAAATTACACTGTACATTCTTCGAATCTGATTCAACAGTCATTTACTATCTTATTTACATCCACCGATATACGTATCCATTCACCACAGAATAACCATTTTCATTCAATTTCATATTTGGATTTTGACTTATCTGAATCCAACAAGTGACATAATGAAGAAAACATTGGACAAAAATAAAATTTGTTAGAAACAAACAAATTAACTATGAGAAATTTTGTTAAGAATCCACGCTAACTATTTCCAGCTAACTGTTCCTAGCTAACTGATTACATTTATTTATCGTAATTTTAGTTCTCGCAATTTTATTTATTGTCATTTAATTTCTGTATTTATTTTATGCACTTTAAATATCGGGACACGTATACAAGGTTTTGACATATCATATCGACGCATCTATATATATTATTTGGAATGACCATAGACACTCTATATGCGGTAATGATCGAGTTAGCTATACAGGGTTGAGGTTGATTCTACAATAATATATATACTTTGAGTTGTGATCGAGTCTGAGACATGTATATAATGGGTCACGACACGTATTAATTAAAATATTGTATATTAAACTATATATGAATTGTTGAACTACTAATTGTGGACTACTAGCTGTGGACTAATAACATTGGATAATTAAAATGAATTAAAATATTGATTATAAAATATGAAACTAAACATTTCTTCAAGTTTGCCACTTGGTATCATCTTAAACCTCATTTGTATCTTGACGATAACAATCTGCATTTAAACCTTTCATGATTCTTGAAAACACCTCAATCGAGAGGATGAACCAACTGCACTTCATCTATAAAAAAAAGATTGATGCATATAGTTATGCACCTGAAAACACTCGGAACCTGAGTAAATGTTTAACACGCATCTGTGCTAGCTTCTTTGGCATTATTATTACAGAAAATAACATTACAATTCTTTTTCACAATAGTCAGTTTTGTCACAGCACCAGCGAGTTAACTTCGAATTCTTGTTCGAAACAACCTTATTATAACCTTGATATATATACGTGCTTATTTGTTATTACCGGAGAACCTTTTATATTCCACCATATTACAACAGACGTATCAGCAACCTCGTTTGTAAGACCCAAATATTTATTGTACATAATGTATTTATGGTGTACGATGCGTGTATGAAGTGTACGTGTTGCTTGCTCGAACGTCGAAGGAAACTGGACGTTGTCCGAAGTGACAAGGTGTGTACGTATCTTTTCAACCCCAAATAAAGTTTGAGTTGATGTTTCAAAGCCTTACCATTGGATAGAATATCTTATTACGTTTCCAACGATATTTGATTCATCGAAAACGGAGTTACGATCGAAAAGTTATGGCCAAAACAAGTTGCTGAAACCTGTTTTGGGCTCGACCACAATTTCCAGTTATTTGGAGCGGCGCTCCACCTTCTGGCGCGGCGCGCCGATTGCTGTAGAGGCAATTTTCAGCCTTTTTAAAAGGTTTAAATAAGGGGTACTTTGGTCTTTTCAATTAGGGTCGGTTTGGGGTCATCAAGACTGACCTAGAACTCTATTGGAGCTCATTTTCACTCATCAAACACTCTCATCTTCAAACCCTAGAGTGAGAGGAGAGTTTTAGAGAGAGAGAGCTCCAATTGGAGAAGAAGAAGGGTGTTTCGGGTCAAACCTCCGGTATTAAAGTTGTTCTACTCGTCAACGGCATCATTTTGGCGGTATTGGTAAGTTCAAACTCCGAACTTCATCTTTGTAATTTGATATTCAAGTTTAGGGTTTTGAACTAGTTAGTTATAAAACCCATTTAGGAGGTGAAATGGGTAATTGTAACTAGTTATTGTTGATGTTGGTGGGTTTAGGGTTGGTTAATGATTTAACCATGTTTAAGGCTTGTATGTAGTGTGAAATCTCTAGTATTAGTGATTCTAGTAGTGTTGAAACTCTTTCGGGTATGTTTGGTTGATTAACTTTGACTAGAGTCAAAGATTAGGGTTTGGTGATGATTATGACTCAATTGTCGATTTAATAAGGTTTATAAACTTAAAATGGATTAAGTTGAAGTATAAAACCAAGTTAAATATGTTTTGGTGTCAAAACTCGCTAATGGCGCGATGTTGACTCCTTTGGGTCAAAATTAGGGTTTAAGTGCCATTTTGGGCAAGATAGGTGTTTAACACCTATGATTGGGTCTAATTGGCGTATTAGGACCATTCTCACTTGTGTTAGTGATTATTGGTTAGTTTGGGCACGGTTTGTGCTTGGAAGTGCATTTGGGTCGAAAATTGCACTAGTTGTCAATTTGGGTTGATTTGTAAATCCACCCTAATTGTGTTGTTGTGTTTGTGATAATGGAATAGGTACATTCTATCGGTGTGTTGCGGATTATTCGGTGGCATTTCTTCAAGGCGACAAGGTGAGTGGAATATTTATACATGTATGTATGTGGGTTATTTACTCGTACGCGATGTGGGCCTTTGGTGCCATATCGTGAGTAGTGGCGTTATATGATGGGATGGGAACTACAAGTCGGTAGTGTCTCGACAGGTTATTCACAAGTCGGTGACACCTCATAGTGGTTCACGGGGCGGTGACCCTTAGTAGTTGGTTGGTGTTTCACAAGTCGGTGTCTCCATAAGTCGGGGAAGTGATTCACGAGTCGGTGACACTTCATAGTGTTCACAAGCCGGTGACACTAGGTGGTGCTTCACAAGTCGGTGATGCCACATAGAGGTTCACAAGTCGGTGACCCATATGTATTGATGGGGGTTCACAAGTCGGTGATACCCTTGGGTGATTCACAAGTCGGTGACACCCTATAGTGTTCACAAGTCGGTGACACTTAGTGGCGCTTCATAAGTCGGTGATGTCACATGGCGTTCACAAGTCGGTGACCCATAGATATTGGTGGGTAGTTCACAAGTCGGTGACACCCTTTGATGAGTCACAAGTCGGTGACAACATACGAGTGAGACTCGACGTTATTGGTCGTCTACAAGTCGGTAGTGCCATAGCGGGGAACGGTTTGTTATATTTATGCATTGTTATGATTTTAGTATATTATTGTGACGATTTATATACTAACGTTGTTGCTAGTCGTATGTTTGGTGTTACTAGCTCGTTTATGCATTTTGTTTGCATGGTATTGTAAGTGGATGCGTGTAGGTAAATTACATATGTATATGTATAAGTATTGCATTCACTAAGCGTTAGCTTACTCTCTCGTTGTTGACTTTTTTATAGATTGCATGGATGCGGAGGCTCGGGTAAGCGGGGACTAGTGGACTTGCGTAGTTGCTTTAGAAGGCTTTCTTTTGGATTGATTAGGATTGGGTAGTATATCCCCAATCGCCATGCTCGGCCTTTATTTTGTATTACAAATCATGTGGTTGAAAACTTGTATTTTCGTACGAAAGTCGTAAAATGGCCGATGTGGGCCCGGTCTTCGTAAAACTAATTTTATTAATGGGACGTGTTAGTTCTACATATATTAATGTATGGTTAAAAGCGTTTTGTCTAAATACGTCGGGAAGTGGTCAAACATTTTCGCATTTCATGACTTTTTGGACAGGCCAGTTTGGCGCGCCGCGCCATATGCTGTTCCAGCAAAAAAAAAAAATTATGGCACATTTTCGGATGGTTAACGTGTTGGGTTGTTACATCGTTGCTCTTTGACTTAAATTCCTCCGACAAATCACTATATTTATCTATTGAAACCCTATCATATAATCATCCACATCTTGTAACGAGATTTGCCCTATCAATTACTGGTAATCAGCTTTCAGTATTTTGAATCTCGCAACGTTTTTACATCAATAGTTATATGAATACATATAACATTTATCTCTTAGAATTATGATCTTCCATTCTGAAATTCTAAAAAGCACTAAGTCTACGAATCAATACCCCAAATTTTGAGAAAGTTGAATGGAGCAGCAAAAACTGTAAACGAACTTAACGGGTTGGGTTGTTACAAGTGGTATCAGAGCATGGTCTAAGGGATTTAGGTGACTTGAGATAGGTGCCTAGACTTAGACTTTTGTATGTGCTAAATTTGTTGCGGGACTTGTAGGATTACGGGTCGGAATGGGTTTAGTTAGTGCCTTGTTTATAGGTTGACTAACATTTATATTAGTAATGCGGATATTATTAATATGCTATTGTGCTGTGATAATGATTCTTGTGTTATGTTTTGTTTGTGTTTGCGGTTGCATATATCATCAAGAGAGGCGGTCGTTGTACTAACGAGTCGATACGACGTGTATGCGTAATAAGGACTTGCAAACCTTATTACGGGTGCAAATCGTGTCTAGCAAGTGATGTACGACGAGTGTTTAGCAAGATGGGGTGGTATTGTGTGTGTGCTTTATACGTTCGTAATCTAATCGCTTTGCATTCCTTAGAATGGCGACGGGAAATGGGATCGAGACGAACGACGCTGAGTTTAATGCTAGAGTTACACGTATGTTAGGCAGTTGTAGTAGTATTCGGATGTTAGAGCGTGTTCGCTTTCGTGTTGAAGTTGATGATCCATGAGGTTCGTCGGGTGGATGAAACCCCTGAGATCAAGTGTTTGACCTAGATGAATGTTGGTAATGGAGTCTACGGGACGCAACGTTAGGTGCCTCTTTCATACCTACTAGCGTGGTATTCGACTCCGATGGTGTTACGGTTACATTGAGCATAGGGTACCGGCAAGAAAACCCTTAGGTGTTTGAGTGGCAGTGTGAAAGTTACAAGCGATAGCAACTCGATGATTGCTAGAGTAATACCCGTACGGTTCGGTAAGTGCTTCGGTTGAAGTAGCAAAGGATAATCCGAAATCCTTCGTATGCTCAAGGTTGGAGCAAGGTTTGTTGACGTGCGTATTAAGAGATGCAAGACGGGTGAACCTCGTCTTTCTTTTAGGAGTTATGATAATGCGATTGGCGCATTAGTTGTCGGATTAGTGGTCACTCTTTCCGTGAGAGTGAGCATGTGTTTATCGTCGGGAGCTATTGTTGGAGACGAATTCGTGAGAATTCGAGGACTATGACCAATGAGGATATTGGTTGTGTATGTTGATGAGTGGCCATTCCATGGGATGCTATTATTTCGATGATGTGTTTACGGAACAGAGTTCTAGGTGGGGGAGTTTATACTCTCGCACGAAGGTATTCTAGTATGATGTAGTGACTAGCTAGATCGAGTTAGTCCATTGCAGTTTGACTAACCGAGTCGGGTTAATTAATTAGATGTTAGGTGTTGACCGACGCGGGTTAACCAAGCGAGTTTGACTAACCGAGTCGGGTTAATCAATTAGATGTTAGGTGTTGACCGAGAGGCGGGTTAACCAAGTGAGTTTGACTAACCAAGTCGGGTTAATCAATTAGATGTTAGGTGTTGACCGAGGCGGGTTAACCAAGCGAGTTTGACTAACCGAGTCGGGTTAATTAATTAGATGTTAGGTGTTGACCGAGGCGGGTTAACCAAGCGAGTTTGACTAACCGAGTCGGGTTAATCAATTAGATGTTAGGTGTTGACCGAGGCGGGTTAACCAAGTGAGTTTGACTAACCGAGTCGGGTTAATCAATTAGATGTTAGGTGTTGACCGAGGCGGGTTAACCAAGCGAGTTTGACTAACCGAGTCGGGTTAATTAATTAGATGTTAGGTGTTGACCGAGGCGGGTTAACCAAGTGAGTTTGACTAACCGAGTCGGGTTAATCAATTAGATGTTAGGTGTTGACCGAGGCGGGTTAACCAAGCGAGTTTGACTAACCGAGTCGGGTTAATCAATTAGATGTTAGGTGTTGATCGAGGCGGGTTAACCAAGTGAGTTTGACTAACCGGGTCGGGTTAATCAATTAGATGATAGGCATTGACCGAGTCGGGTTGACCTAGGGTATTTGACTAACCGAGTCGGGTTAATCAATTTGATGTTAGGTATTGACCGAATGCGTTTAACTAACCAAGTTGGGTTAATCATTTGTCGTTAGAGGTTTGACCGAGGCGGGTTAACCAAGCGAGTTTGACTAACCGAGTCGGGTTAATCAATTAGATGTTAGGTGTTGACCGATTCGAGTTGACCAAGTAAATTTGACTTAACCAAGTTGGGTTAATCAATTAGGTGATAGGTGTTGATCAAGGCAGGTTGACCAAGTGTGTTTGACTAACGAGTTCGGGTTAATTGTTTTGGTGTGGAGGCTTAACCAAGTCGGGTGTAACCATGAGGTGATTAGAGGGTTACTTGTATTGTTCTCCATAATGGTTAGCGTAGAAATGGTATGCCGTTCGAGAGGCGTTTACGTTGACCAAGTATGTGTGCAAGAAGAGTCACGGATGTTGACTATCTTTGATGTGTGTAGTTTTCGGCCAGTCTTCATGATTGTTGGATGTGTGATCTATTGGTGGTTTTTTACGCCGAGAGTGGGATCGTGAGGACCATGTTGTGTGATTAGTGATTGCGATAGCCGTGTTTCGCTCACGTGTTGTTACGGGTGTGACAATAGTCGATTTTGGACACCTTAGGATTAGCGTTGCCATAGTCGTTTTAGGCGCTTTTGGTTTTAGTCGTTGCTTATGATGTTAGGATAGTGGTGTATTGGTTGTATTGCACACTACAAAGGATGTTTAGTGGTAAGAGTAATCCGTGAGGATTCATGTGGTTCGATCTTCAACGTTCGGATTGTTGACTTTAGGTTGAGACTTGGTCACTTTTAGCGTTGTCCGTGGTAAAGGTACGCTAAGGAATTTATATCTCGGTACGAGGTTGGTTGAGTTTTTCCCGATATGGGAAATTGAGCAGGTTTTAGTGCTCGGATTGTGGTTTTGATAAATCACGGTTGACGATTTTAGTTGTTAAAAGTGATCCATTGGGAAGAATTGTCTAGGAAAGTTCGTATTGGGACTTGAGTGAGGATCGTTGAGTAGGTCCGGATTGGTTAAGTGGAGAAGATCACGAGGACGTGATCGAGTTTAAGTGGGGGAGAGTTGTAAGACCCAAATATTTATTGTACATAATGTATTTATGGTGTACGATGCGTGTATGAAGTGTACGTGTTGCTTGCTCGAACGTCGAAGGAAACTGGACGTTGTCCGAAGTGACAAGGTGTGTACGTATCTTTTCAACCCCAAATAAAGTTTGAGTTGATGTTTCAAAGCCTTACCATTGGATAGAATATCTTATTACATTTCCAACGATATTTGATTCATCGAAAACGGAGTTACGGTCGAAAAGTTATGGCCAAAACAAGTTGCTGAAACCTGTTTTGGGCTCGACCACAATTTCCAGTTATTTGGAGCGGCGCTCCACCTTCTGGCACGGCGCGCCGATTGTTGCAGAGGCAATTTTCAGCCTTTTTAAAAGGTTTAAATAAGGGGTACTTTGGTCTTTTTCAATTAGGGTCGGTTTGGGGTCATCAAGACTGACCTAGAACTCCATTGGAGCTCATTTTCACTCATCAAACACTCTCATCTTCAAACCCTAGAGTGAGAGGAGAGTTTTAGAGAGAGAGAGCTCCAATTGGAGAAGAAGAAGGGTGTTTCGGGTCAAACCTCCGGTATTAAAGTTGTTCTACTCGACAACGGCATCATTTTGGCGGTATTGGTAAGTTCAAACTCCGAACTTCATCTTTGTAATTTGATATTCAAGTTTAGGGTTTTGAACTAGTTAGTTATAAAACCCATTTAGGAGGTGAAATGGGTAATTGTAACTAGTTATTGTTGATGTTGGTGGGTTTAGGGTTGGTTAATGATTTAACCATGTTTAAGGCTTGTATGTAGTGTGAAATCTCTAGTATTAGTGATTCTAGTAGTGTTGAAACTCTTTCGGGTATGTTTGGTTGATTAACTTTGACTAGAGTCAAAGATTAGGGTTTGGTGATGATTATGACTCAATTGTCGATTTAATAAGGTTTATAAACTTAAAATGGATTAAGTTGAAGTATAAAACCAAGTTAAATATGTTTTGGTGTCAAAACTCGCTAATGGCGCGATGTTGACTCCTTTGGGTCAAAATTAGGGTTTAAGTGCCATTTTGGGCAAGATAGGTGTTTAACACCTATGATTGCGTCTAATTGGCGTATTAGGACCATTCTCACTTGTGTTAGTGATTATTGGTTAGTTTGGGCACGGTTTGTGCTTGGAAGTGCATTTGGGTCGAAAATTGCACTAGTTGTCAATTTGGGTTGATTTGTAAATCCACCCTAATTGTGGTGTTGTGTTTGTGATAATGGAATAGGTACATTCCATCGGTGTGTTGCGGATTATTCGGTGGCATTTCTTCAAGGCGACAAGGTGAGTGGAATATTTATACATGTATGTATGTGGTTTATTTACTCGTACGCGATGTGGGCCTTTTGTGCCACATCGTGAGTAGTGGCGTTATATGATGGGATGGGAACTACAAGTCGGTAGTGTCTTGACAGGTTATTCACAAGTCGGTGACACCTCATAGTGGTTCACGGGGCGGTGACCCTTAGTAGTTGGTTGGTGTTTCACAAGTCGGTGTCTCCATAAGTCGGGGAAGTGATTCACGAGTCGGTGACACTTCATAGTGTTCACAAGCCGGTGACACTAGGTGGTGCTTCACAAGTCGGTGATGCCACATAGAGGTTCACAAGTCGGTGACCCATATGTATTGATGGGGGTTCACAAGTCGGTGATACCCTTGGGTGATTCACAAGTCGGTGACACCCTATAGTGTTCACAAGTCGGTGACACTTAGTGGCGCTTCACAAGTCGGTGATGTCACATGGCGTTCACAAGTCGGTGACCCATAGATATTGGTGGGTAGTTCACAAGTCGGTGACACCCTTTGATGAGTCACAAGTCGGTGATAACATACGAGTGAGACTCGACGTTATTGGTCATCTACAAGTCGGTAGTGCCATAGCGGGGAACGGTTTGTTATATTTATGCATTGTTATGATTTTAGTATATTATTGTGACGATTTATATACTAACGTTGTTGCTAGTCGTATGTTTGGTGTTACTAGCTCGTTTATGCATTTTGTTTACATGGTATTGTAAGTGGATGCGTGTAGGTAAATTACATATGTATATGTATAAGTATTGCATTCACTACGCGTTAGCTTACTCTCTCGTTGTTGACTTTTTATAGATTGCATGGATGCGGAGGCTCGGGTAAGCGGGGACTAGTGGACTTGCGTAGTTGCTTTAGAAGGCTTTCTTTTGGATTGATTAGGATTGGGTAGTATATCCCCAATCGCCATGCTCGGCCTTTATTTTGTATTACAAATCATGTGGTTGAAAACTTGTATTTTCGTACGAAAGTCGTAAAATGGCCGATGTGGGCCGGTCTTAGTAAAACTAATTTTATTAATGGGACGTGTTAGTTCTACATATATTAATGTATGGTTAAAAGCGTTTTGTCTAAATACGTTGGGAAGTGGTCAAACATTTTCGCATTTCATGACTTTTTGGACAGGAAAGTTTGGCGCGCCGCGCGGCCATATGGCGCGCCGCGCCATATGCTGTTCCAGCAAAAAAAAAAATTATGGCACATTTTCGGATGGTTAACGGGTTGGGTTGTTACATCGTTGCTCTTTGACTTAAATTCCTCCGACAAATCACTATATTTATCTATTGAAACCCTATCATATAATCATCCACATCTTGTAACGAGATTTGCCCTATCAATTACTGGTAATCAGCTTTCAGTATTTTGAATCTCGCAACATTTTTACATCAATAGTTATATGAATACATATAACATTTATCTCTTAGAATTATGATCTTCCATTCTGAAATTCTAAAAAACACTAAGTCTACGAATCAATACCCCAAATTTTGAGAAAGTTGAATGAAGCAGCAAAAACTGTAAACGACCTTGACAGCCAAAAGTTTGATGATAAAGATTAGTGTTGGCAAAGCTCAGAAAAGTTGGTACAGAAAAGCGGATTATGCGAAACTATGAAGGAGACTGTAGACAAATCACAAAGACTAAACCTGCCTCCAAAGAATCCAAATGACTCAGTGTCTGCTGAAGTTAATAACGAATACCTTGCTACTGACTCTACACTTTTACGGAAAAATCTTCATCATCATCCATCGATATTAGAAATTCTAAGATATCATCGTATCTTTCATTATAAATATCCTCGATATTTCTGAAGATATTTTCATAACTATTCTTATCTGAAATCATTTATCTCTTCGCGATATCAGTGTTACATCAGAAAGGAAACTGTTTTAGTTTCTAAATTCTGAAGAAAAAAAATTGAACTTAAAATATGAATGTTTTTGAAGTAGTGTTGGGAGCTGAAGCATGAGTTAGTATAATATAATGACACTTGATCAACGTGATTATATTACAGTAAGTCATGCTGAGTTTCTAATGGAACGTGATGATTCACAGATCATAACATCATCATGTGCCATGTTACACGACTCTTACATTCTACCTAAACTACAAACATATTAAGAACATATCTTCCTAATAGCTCTATCTTTTCTCTTGAATTCTGGTAATTTGACAAATCAAGATCGTGCCATTACAATTTCCTTCTTAGAACATTAACTATGTTCCTTCCAAATTTCATATCTACAAATTCTGGACCATTATTCGCTTAACTTAAAGTCGGGAAGAGAAAACATATGAAACTCAGAAATATAAGGGAGAATATAAAGCCCGACAACAACACACAAATTACAAACCGCGTGTATCAATGTTTATCGCAACATAAAGATACGGGAGAATTAAAAACACTATAACCCCAAGGGCGAAATAGAAGTAAACAGATTCCTCCCGTGGAAGTTGGAAAAGGAGAATGATTGTTGCGATAGTCAGGATAAGGACAAGGATCAGAACTGGATTAAGCATTTTCACACTCTTTTGAATTTAGGAATTGAGTATAGGAGTGATAAAAGTAATGAAACGGAAGAAGTTAATTTATAGTGAAATATACGACAGGGCAATCGAGACAGATCGTCGCATTTAATCAAGAAGATTCTAATTTCCTTAAATTCAGAAGGATCAAATCTTGTATAGATTTGAAGATTTTCTTTTAGATCCCTTGAATTCTGGAATTCAAACATGGCTACGTCAAAAGTTAAAAACGAATCTTTATTTTCTCATTTCACTCTTTTGTGATAGCTTCACTCGTACTCTTTGCGAAATCAAATTATTTTATCCTTATTACTCAATAGTAATAAAACTCTATATATCAGCTTATATAAGTCATGAAAACATTCTTATTGTTAACCATGACGACCACGATCAAATTTCGGGACGAAATTTCTTTAACGGGTAGGTACTGTGACGACCCAAAAATTTCTGACCAAATTTAAACCTAATCTATATATGATCTCGACACGATAAGCAAAGTCTGTAATGTTGAGTCTCGAAATCTTTGAATTGTTTACACGGATTCATTTAACCTTTGACTATTCCCGACGATTCACGAATAATTATTTATAAATAAATATGTACATGAGTATACATATATATATGTAAATAATTATAACAATAGGAAATAATAAAATTTAACCATTTGAATTAAGAATTAATATTATTAAGTATTGTCATTAAGAATTATTACTATTGTTATTATTATTATATACATCATATAATTAATAACATGTAATGTTAATATATAATATAATAAAGTTAGTTATAAGTTAAAATATAATTGTTATAGTAATATTTTTATTACTTTTAATATTAACATCTATATTGGTATTATTAATATTAATATAAAAATAGATATAAATATAAATTGTAATATTATTATTACTAATATTATTGCAATTAGTATTATTATTAGTATCATTAATAACATTATTATCATCATCTTTATTATTTTAAGTATCAACTTTATTATAATAAAAATATAATATGGTTATCATTAATAATATTATTATTATCATTTTTTCTTCTTTTATTCTTATTAAAATTAGTATATTAAAGTTATTATTTGTAACACCCTAGGCAAATCCCACATCGCCCACGAACATGAGTGATCATGGGATTATAAGGTAATACTCACGCTTAAATGACACAACGCGTTTTGGGACCACAGGCAGAGCAGATGTGTGAGTACGCTGCAGTTAAGCGTGCTCGGATGAGAGCACTACCAGGATGGGTGACCTCCTGGGAAAGTGCTTCTCGTGTGTGGTTGCCAAGAAAAAGCCGTGCGCCTACGGGCAAAGCGGACAATATTGTGGTCATGTTAAGCTGGGGTGTTACATTATTAATATTATTATTATTATTAATTCTATTATTATTATTGCTAGTATTCTTATTAAAGATTATAATATTAACAGATTTCATAAATAGATTTATATTATTAATTAATACTACATAATTTAATATAACAGATATATATAAATAATTGATATATATATATATATATACGTAAACATTATTACAGATATATAAAAATATACATATATATAGATACATAATACAATTATATATATATATATATATATATATATATATATATATATATATATATAAGTACGTATACTGATATATAAACATATAAATACAGTTATACACGTATATAAATACAGATAAATACATATTCCATTTAAAATCCCTATCATTCTGTTCAATTTGTCTACTGGATTGTTGAACATGTCGATATCAAGAAAATCACAGAATTTCAAAAGCTGTTACAAGTCGTTCTCGTTTATTTTATTATTTTATTTTTCTGTATTTTTCTGCTTAGTTGATTCTCTTTGTCGACCTACTTCAGCTATAAAACAATTACTCCAATTGTTAAGAATCATTGAGTCTTTTCATTCACATTATCATTTATCAATTTAAATTGCTGGTATATGAAGAATTAAACAGGAAATTTTAGAAAAACAGTCGACACCCCTGTTCTTGTTTCCATTTTTGCTAAACCTCAATTTCGTATTGAATTTAAAAATCAGTAAATGCAATCATGTTAGGATTGATCTATTCCAACTATCTACAAAGTTTCATGACTCAATTCCTCTTATTGATTACGAATTTTCGAGTCAAACCTTATTTCTAAAAAGTCAAACCTTGTGTTCTTCATGAAATTCAAGTTCGTGTTTGGGTTCCCAGTTAAATTGATAATGGAGAAAGTTCCTAAGACTCGATTAGAACCTAACTCATGTAGAATTCCAAAGCTAAAACCTTCTGTAATTCAAAATCATCTATTGAGTTGTTCATCGTATTTTTCTTATTTACAGCTCGATTTTTTTTTATTTTTTCTGTTAATTCAATCATTCACTAAGGGACGTTTCTGTTTCAATTTCTGATATGATTCGAGTTCTAAAACTTGTTAAAAACTTTAGTTGATCCTTGGTCGATTTTAAGAAGTCTGTAAAGAAGAGGAAGAAGGAATAAAATAGAGAACGGGTTTTATAGATTTAAGTTGAGGTTATTTTAGAAAAACAGGGAATGAAGGAGTGGTCTTGGGTGTTAGCGGGTGAGCGAGAGGTCTCGGGTTCTATCCCGGCTTGGTGCAATTCTTTCTAAAATGGCTTTTTAAAGGTAGTCTTTATTTTTTAAATTATTATTATTATTATTATCACTAATATTAATATTATGAATGTTATTTTCATTAACATAACTAATATAATTATTATCATTATCGTTATTATTATTATTAATTATTAGTATTATCAATAAGCATTATTATTATTGTTATTATCACTATTATTAATTTTATCAAATCATTATTAATATAAGTATTATTTATTATTATTATTAAGATTAGGATTACGAATTGATGTTATAGAAGCTTTAGGCATTAGTTTAGAATTTAAACACAAAGATTATAATTATAATGAAAATGAATATAAAAGCTTTAATAATATTGTTAGGATTATAAATATAGAAATCTTGGATACAAATATTATTATGAAAATGATTAAGTTAAAGTTTTAATTAGATTATGATTTAAAGGAATTATTAGAATTATTGTTAACATTGTTATTATAATACAACATAATATTAATATTATTACTAATATCATTATTATTTTTTTATTAACCTTATTATTATCATTTTTATCATTATAATATCATTATTATTTCTAATATTAGTAATATCATAATTATTAGTATTATCATTATTAGTAGTATATTATTATTAATATTAAAATAATTTAGTAAATACTTATAAGTAATAAACTTGCTATAGTAATTTAATAATAAATATTAATTAGTTATTTAAAACAAATAATAAATATATTTAACTTATCATCTTAATACAACCTATAAATTATTAAAATATTAAAACAAATATGAAAGTATATATATAGCAATTATATAATAAATAACAATATTATATGATTAAAAGTTGTTTTAATATTATTATAGGTTCATTACATTATTTGATATATATTACTGATATAGGTTCGTGAATCCGAGGTCAACCCTGCATTGTTCAATGCCATCATATGTATTTTTACTATGAAATACAGTATTGTGAGTTTCATTACTCCCTTTTTATATATATTTTTGGGACTGAGAATACATGCGCTGATTTTACTAATGTTTTACGAAATAGACACAAGTGATCAAAAACTACATTCTATGGCTGGATTATGAATATTGAATATCACCCCTTTTTAGCTTGGTAACCTAATAATTAGGAAACGGGTATGGCCCCTAATTGACGCGAATCCTAAAGATAGATCTATGGACCTCGACAAGTCCCATCCGGGGTACGGATGCTTTAGTACTTCGAGATTATTATTATTATTATACAGGCGAGAGGTTCTGTTTGGGGATATTCTATGCATTAAATTTAAGTCGGTTATCAAGCGTTCACCATATGAATGATTTTTTAATTTGCGGGTTACGCGTGTTATTTTGTACTCGGGTTACGTGTACAATTAAATATATGAAATCTTGTGGTCTATTAAAATGATGGAAATGAATGATTATGATAAACTAATGAACTCGCCAACCATTTCGTTGACACTTTAAAGCATGTTTATTCTCAGGTATGAAAGAAATCTTCCGCTGTGCATTTGCTCATTCTAGAGATATTACTTGGAGTCATTCATGACATATTTCAAAAGACGTTGCATTCGAGTCGTTGAGTTCATCAAGATTATTATTAAGTCAATTATAGTTGGATATATTATAAAATGGTATGCATGCCGTCAACTTTCGATGTAATGAAAGTTTGTCTTTTAAAAACGAATGCAATGTTTGTAAAATGTATCATATAGAGGTCAAGTACCTCGCGATGTAACCAAATGTAATTTATTCGTCCAGATGGATTAGGACGGGTCTCTACAGTAGCTACCGGGTTTAACACCCCCACCCAGAATGTTCACTAGATGGAAGAGCTAGTTGGCGTGGTGTTTAGTACTTCGAAGTTTATATATTATACAGACGAGATGTTCTGTTTTGGGGATATTATTGATGCGCATTATATGTTAAGGTCGGTTACCATGTTGAGCAATGAAATCAAATTGAATGTTATGTATCGAGAGAATAATTTTTATACACAGGTTATGTGTATTATTTTTGTACACGAGATATGTGTACGGTTATTTAAAATTCGGGAGGCAACCTACGGGGGAGAAAAGGATACAAACCTACTCTGCTAAGCATTATGAAAAATGATTTTGTACACGAGATAGGTGTACTGTATTTAAATCTTGTGGTCTATCAAAATGATGAATTTTATTGTTTATGATAAACTTATGAACTCACCAACCTTTTGGTTGACACTTGAAAGCATGTTTATTCTCAGGTATGAAAGAAATCTTCCGCTGTGCATTTGCTCATTTTAGAGATATTACTTGGAGTCATTCATGGCATATTTCAAAAGACGTTGCATTCGAGTCGTTGAGTTTAACAAGATTATTATTAAGTCAATTATAGATTGAATATATTCTGAAATGGTATGCATGCCTGTCAACTTTCAATGTGATGAAAGTTTGTCTTTTAAAAACGAATACAATGTTTGTAAAATGTATCATATAGAGGTCAGAACCTCGTGATGTAATAAACTATTGTGAATCGTTTATAATCGATATGAACGGGTCCTTTCAACACCGTTGTGAAATTGCATTACATTAGGGTTTTTTTTTAATTGTGTAAAAACTGATGGGAGGTTATGAACGGTGTAGTATTTAATTTACTCTGCTAAAAGCTCGGTCCATTAAGATTAAAACCGATAAGAGGTTAGTACGCGCATGTGTCATACGGGTATAATTGGAAACACACTTAATTCTGACATCAGAGAGATTATTCTGACCTAAGATGAATGTTGGCCCTTAGATCAACCCAAAATAAACTATATTAAGGGTGGGGAATTTTTCTTTTAATGGGTGTTATTAAATCTGACATAAATATACTTTGATTTAATATAGAGTAGATGCGCTAATTATAACATAAAAACACTCTTTCGGTTATTGGGGGTTTGAAACCTGACCACTTTTTTATTATTCTATCTAATGCAAAAGGACGTTGACTAGATAAATAACATCAGTTCTAACCGTATAACAAAATTGTTTTAGTGGTTGGGTTGTTTTGTGCCTTCTATTGCTACCTAATGATCTTCGGTTCGAGTCTTGGCAATGAATTTTTTTAACCTTTTTTTTTTGTTATTTTCTTTAGTTTGAAAAGGCACTGCCGTAATGCAAGACTAGCCCGATACTTGTTTGCTAATCAAACTAACATCCAAACATTGCAAATAAAATAGGAGTAACACTACAAAAAAATATACACAAAATTACGAAAACAAACATTAATTTTTTATCACAAAATCAGAGTAACACTACAAACAAATATACACAAAATTACGAAAACAAACATTAATTTTTTTTATCACGAATGTGCTTACTAGACACATCACATCTTGAAATTGCATAAAGAGATGGAAATCAAGGAGAGGTGATCCCAGTTTTTAATCGTACATCTGCGTCTAATAAAACTGAATGATTAAGCGTTGAATGACTCATATCTAAATGACTTAAAAGTTCTGAATGAAGTTACTTCTGAATAACAATGATCTGTTCGATAATCATTTCGAACGAATAATGTTGTTGATGTAAAATTACCTTATTGACATTTTACATGAATAGAAATTACAATTTACTCCATCCGTCCCAAATCTATTGTCCCATACAAAAAATACACATTTTAAGAAATATGATAATTACATTGTACTTTTTTTATATTTTTTCTTTACTTTTCAATTTTACCCCTTATTTTTTATATATATTTTTGTCTTATATGCATACTTGAAGAGTATTAAGAAACTTTATTTATTTATTTATTCATTTCTATTAATGAAAGTGGACAATTAATTTGAAACATCTCAAAATAGTATACTGAACAATAGATTTAGTAAGGAGAGAGTAGTTTAATAAGTAATGGCGATGATTTTTTTATTTTTTTTTGTTATTTTATTTAGTTTGAAAAGGCATTGCCGTAACGCGCGACTAGCCCAGTACTTGTTTGCTAATCAAACTAACATTGAAACATTGAAAATTAAATAGGAGTAACACTACAAACAAACATACACAAAATTACGAAAACAAGCATTAATTTTTAATCACGAATGTGCTTACGAGACACATCACATCTTGAAATTGCATAAAGAGATGTAAATCAAGAAGAGGTGATCCCAGTTTTTAATCGTACATCTGCGTCTAGTAAAACTGAATGATTAAGCGTTGAATGGTTCATATCTAAATGACTTGAAAGTTCTGAATGAAGTTGCTTCTGAATAACAATGATCTGTTTGATAATCATTTCAGACGAATAATGTTGTTGATGTAAAATTACCTTATTGACATTTGATATGAATAAAAATTACAAGATACTCGCTCCGTCCCAAATCTATTGTAGCAGATAAAAAACACACATTTTAAGAAATATGATTATTACATTGTACTTTCTTTGTATTTTTTGTTTACTTTCTAGTTTTACCCCTTATTATTTAAATATATTTTTGCCTTATATGCATACTTGAAGAGTATAAAGGAACTTTATTTATTTATTTATTTTTTCGATTTATGAAAGTGAACAATTAATTTGTGACATCTTAAAATAAAATACTGAACAATAGATTTAGTAAGGAGAGAGTAGTTTAATAAGTGTTGGCAGTAAATTTTTTTAACTTTTCTTTGTTATTTTCGTTAGTTTGAAAAGACACTGCCGTAACGCGCGACTAGCCCAGTACTTGTTT
This sequence comes from Rutidosis leptorrhynchoides, assembly GCF_046630445.1. Lineage (NCBI taxonomy): Eukaryota > Viridiplantae > Streptophyta > Magnoliopsida > Asterales > Asteraceae > Rutidosis > Rutidosis leptorrhynchoides. The sequence goes on along the minus strand of NC_092335.1, from coordinate 586,896,886 downwards.
GCTAATCAAACTAACATTGAAACGTTGAAAATTAAATAGGAGTAACACTACAAACAAACATACACAAAATTACGAAAACAAGCATTAATTTTTAATCACGAATGTGCTTACGAGACACATCACATCTAGAAATTGCATAAAGAGATGTAAATCAAGGAGGTGATCCCAGTTTTTAATCGTACATCGTTAAGAGTGCGTCTGATAAAACTGAAAGATTAAGCATTGAATGGTTCATATCTAAATGACTTGAAAGTTCTTAATGAATTTGCTTCTGAATAACAATAATCTATTTGATAATCATTTCGGATGAATAATATTTTTGATGCATAATTACCTTATTGACCTTTGACATGAATAGAAATTACAAGATACTCCATCCGTCCCAAATCTATTGTAGCAGACAAAAAACACATAGTTTAAGAAATATGATTATTACATTGTAATTTCTTTGTATTTTTTGTTTACTTTCCAGTTTTATCCTTTATTTTTTAAATATGTTTTTATCTTATATGCATACTTGAAAAGTATAAAGGAACTTTAATTATTTATTTATTTATTTTTTATTTATAAAAGTGAATAATTAATTTGTGACATCTTAAAATAAAATACTGGACAATAAATTTGGGAAGGAGAGAGTAGTTTAATAAGTGTTGGCAATAATTTTTTTAATTTTTATTTGTTATTTTCTTTAGTTTGAAAAGGCACCGCTGTAACGCGCGACTAGCCCAATACTTGTTTGCTAATCAAACTAACATTGAAACATTGCAAATTAAATAGGAGTAACACTACTAGGGGTGTAAACGAGCCGAGCCCGAGCTTGACTAGGCTCGAGCTCGGCTCGTTCGAATTTTACTGAGCTCGAGCTCGGCTCGATTCGAGCCTTGAATATTAAGCTCGAGCTCGGCTCGTTTGAATTTATGCAAGCTCGAGCTCGGCTCGAGCTCGACTCATTTATTCAAAAATAGTACTTTATTATTATTATTTTATTTAGTCTATCTTATTTAATTTATTGCACATCTTTATATTATATTTGATTCAATTTACTTATTATATTGTGTACTTATATATAAAATCATAACTATTTTGTAATTATTTAGTGTATTATTAATTTGAAATAATAAATAATGCATATAAATGAAAAACTCATTTAGGCTTGGCTCGAATCGAGTTTTTAACGAGTCGAGCTCGAGTAGCTCGCGAGTAGCTTGACTCATTTACAGCCCTAAACACTACAAATAAACATAGATAAAATTACGAAAACAAGCAATGATTTTTAATCACTAATGTGCTTACGAGACACATCACATCTAGAAATTGCATAAAGAGATGGAAATCAATGAGATGATTCCAGTTTTTAATCGTACATCGTTAAGAGTGCGTCTGATATAGCTGAATGATTAATCATTGAATGGTTCATACCTAAATGACTTAAAAGTCCTGAATGAAATTGCTTCTGAATAACAATAATTTGTTTGATAATCATTTCGAACGAATAATGTTATTGATGTAAAATTACCTTATTGACATTTGACATGAATAGAAATTACAATATACTTCCCCCGTCCCAAATATATTGTCTTAAACAAAAAACACACAATTTAAGAAATATGATTATTACATTGTACTATCTTTGTATTTTTTTTGTTTATTTTACAGTTTACCATTTATTTATTAAATATGTTTTTGTCTTATATGCATACTTGAAGAGTATAAAGAAACCTTATTTATTTTTTCTTTTCTATTTATGAAAGTGGACAATTAGTTTGAGACATCTCAAAATAAAATAGTGAATAATATATTTGGTAAAGAGAGAGAGTTTAATAAGTGTTGGAAATGAATTTTTTTATTTTTTTTTATTTTCTTTAGTTTGAAAGGCACCGCCATAACGCCCGACTAGCCCAATACTGGTTTGTTAATCAAACTAACATTGAAACATTGCAAATTAAATAAGAGTAACACTACAAACAAACATACATAAAATTACGAAAATAAGAATTTTAATCATGAATGTGCTTGTGAGACACATCACAACCAGAAATTATGTAAAGATATGGAAATCAAGGAGGTGATCCCAGTTTTTAATCCTACTACGTTAAGAGTGCGTCTGATAAATAAGCGTTGAATGGTTTATATCTAAATGACTTAAAAGTTCTTAATGAAATTGCTTCTCAATAACAATAATCAGTTCGATAATCATTTTGAATGTATAATGTTCTTGATTTAAAATTACCTTCTGGACCTTTGACATGAATAGAAATTACAATATATTCCCTGCGTCCCAAATCTATTGTCATAGACAAAAAACACACAGTTAAGAAATATGATTATTACATTGTATTTTCTTTGTACTTTTTGTTTTACTTTCCTATTTTACCCTTTATTTTTTAAATATGTTTTTATCTTATATGCATACTTGAAGAGTTTAACAACTTTATTTATTTATTGTTTTCTATTTACGAAAGTGAACAATTAATTAGGGACATTTCATAATGGAATCCTAGACAATAGATTTGGGAAGGAGAGAGTAGTTTAATAAGTGTTCTTGATATAATTTAAAGGGGATATTATATAAAATTTAGGTGCTTAATGGATAAGATAATTTCAGCTTGAACCAGCACCATTTGTCATTCAGAGGTCTGAAACAAACACGTTGAATCCTGAATGGTTCAGAATTCAATCCAACACCATTCAATTAAGAGGCAAGCAAACACACCTTATATGTGTTTTATAGTGTTTTGCACTATTATTTTAAATTATATTTGATAGTGTACGATTAAAAAATACTAGCGTGCAAATTCTCTCTATATATATATATATATATATATATATATATATTCAATCTAAGAAAATGTGAACAGTGAAAAGCAAAAACAAAAACGCCATTTTTATGTACAATATTACATTTAGCCTCATTATTATACCAAACGCACAATTAGCCGAGTGGTGCGCAGGCGTGTTTGACAACCAGGTGCCCCAGGTTTAAATCCTGGGGCCTTTAGTTGTTTTTATTTTCCAAAGCTAATGTCATTTAATAAAGTCTTAGTAGTTAAATAGGAGTTGTTTCTGGTGTAGCGGGCTAACATAATTACTTGTTATTATTCAATCAAGAATCTCACCTTTTGTTGACTATATTTGTTTTTAGTCTCGGGGTAGCCAACGGGTTTACACGATACAATTAATGGGTTCACAAATCGGCCGGGATGAGAGGAATGGTAAAAGGTGTTCTTAATTTCGATTGTCTATGCGTTTCACTTTCTTAGATGTTGCTTTTTATAGGATTTGTTGGTTGAATGTTGGTTAATGAACTAAACGACAAACTTAAGTATGATGATTAACCAAAGAATATGTTTTGATGATGACACATACATATGCATAAGTAATGACTGACATTTTAACATAAAACGCGCAAGGTCACTAATTCATACTTTATCTTGCAAACGACCAAGTCAAACATAGCTTAAATAATAGTTCAGCAAAACACACGATCAAGGTACGGTCGACAGCACAGCTAGCCGCAGAACCCCAAACTGAATTGCAACGCAGTTTTATGAAAACAAGTTGCACGGTCGCCACCACGGTCAACCGCAGTACGACAGCAGTTTTCTCTGTTACCATTTTTGACCAAATAAAGTTTGACTAGTTCCCGACATCTATATTTCATGAAACCTTTCTCAACATGCTTAGAATAGATGCCTTTTTCATACTCAATTGAGTTTTGGTCATAAAAACACTAATTATGGTTAATTACGCTTAATGACATCTTAATGACAAATTAACCAAGATTAGGCATAACACATAAGTGTTAATCAATAACTTGTGATCCTAATTCTTATAAAGATATCCTAAATATGATCATCAAGTACCAACACACTTAAGCCAATGTCACTAGAACAATAATTACTATTGAAAATGACTTAGTGATTAATTAAGGCTAAATGAGAAACAATGCTTTCAAGTATAACTAAGTAATGACTTGCAATCCTAAAATACACTTAGATACATTTAGAATGGTCACCAAGACCTAACTAGAGATTGCTCTTCCCTTGTACATGTGTTGTACATTAATGTGTGCTTACACATTAATCAAGCAATATGTTATATTGCAATTAAACTTGTTAAAAGCTTGAATTACAAGTTGTGCAAATATCTATATGATTGATCTTATAGTAACTATCTCTTGCTATGTGTGAGTATTACTTGCTACTTGCCAATATGTTTAATACTCATAAATTTGTCAACTTGATTAATATGTTTGCTATGATCTTGCTAGTTAGGATTCAAGTAACTAACATACTCCAATATATTAAGTGTAAAATGGTTCACAATGAAAGTATAGTCAATTGTCTATTTGATCTGGTCTAAGTATCTAAGTGGGATTGCTTGTTCAAGTATGACTTAACTTTGGTGTCTTTACATACTTCATGATTATCTTATAAAGACATCATTCAATTAATCTCTACCTAAACCCAAATGGAACATGACTTGTGATTAATTGAAACTAGAAAGTTAATGACATAGTGACTAGTCTTTAGAATTGAACCAAAGGCATTAATATGACTAACTAAGTCTTGATCAAACTGAGATTTCCCAAAATATCAATCAAGACACTTCTCCAAGAATGTTGGGTTTACCACTTCTGGAATGTTAAGTCACTTTCATGCAATAAGACCAAATCTCACACATTTAATGCATGTAGTACTTGTATAGGATGTTTGATTTCTTTTGCAGGTGCTAGAAGGAGTAAAGGTGCCAAAATGTGGTGTTCAAATTTGAGTCAAACGGCTATACAACGGATACTAAATTTGGACTGGAGCACGCACTGTTGAACCGCGATCGACCGTGATGGCAACCGTGTGTCAACGACTACTTTTTGAATCCCACTATAAAAGGCAAATATTAAGGAGCATTTGAAGCTGACCCTCTTGCACATTTCAAAGGCTTATTTCCAGAGATCACAAGGGCTCCAGTTACTACTCAAATGTGATCAAGCAAGAGAAGATTCTATGATCTTAGAGATATAGAATTTGGTTGTTGTAAACTTACTAATCAAAATCATTAATCTTGTGAGTTTACTTAGTGTAATGGATGTCCTAGTATTGTCTTAGGATCATCATTATAAAGTGTATAAGTCTTGTAACTTCAATTAGTAGAAGCATAGGCTAGCTTAGTGATCTACTTACTTAAAGGGACTTAGGAAGTTGATTAATCTCATTTGGAGATTAATACTTGTCCAAGGTGAAGACAAGTTGATCTAAGTTGGAGTTAATCTTTCATAGGGATAGAAAGATTAGGTTTGTTTTCTACCAAAGAAGTTGAAGACTTATAAATCGGATCTCAACCGGATTTGGAGAAAAGTTCTTAGTGAAGCAACAAATTGCGATTAGTGTAATCGGGGAGTGGATTAAGGTGGATTAGTTAACATTCACTCGAACCACTATAAATCCTTGTGTCTATGTTCTTTACATTACTTCATTTATCATTTTGAACATATACACTACACATATCAAGTTTGAGTTGAATTGGTTGATCAAAGTTAATCGAATTTGGTGATCAATCGAAAAAGTGTTAAAAATGTATCAAGTAACTATTCACCCCCTCCTCTAGTTACTTACAATTGGTATCAGAGCGGTTGCTCAAATCATTACTCTATAAATGTTTTTGAAGGTGTCAAAATTCGTTTTGTGCAAAAACTTGAGTCAACGATTCTCGGATCAACTCAAACTATGGGATACTTGGAAGAATTGGTGAAAGAAGCACCAATCTTTGATAAGATGGATATTGATGTGTGAAAATTAAGATTTGAGGCTTATCTCAAATCCAAGGATTACTACTTGTGGAGAATAATCAAAGTAGGAGACTTTGTTCCACAAGCTAGTTCAAGACTAGTGAAGTCAACATTTCAAAACAATGATGTTTTGAAACAATTTGATGCAATTTCACTACTACATGGAATTCTTTCTAATGAAGAAAGATTAAAAAATAATTTCATGTGAAAGTGCAAAAGAATGTTGGGATTCACTATGTTCACAAGAAGAAGAAAACTCTAGGAGTTTAAAGGGTAAACGAATAGGGAAGGATTTGGAAAAGATTGGTGATTCTCAAGCAAAAGGTTTGAATGAAAATGAAGACTTTTGCTTCATGAGTTCTTGGAATGATTTGGATCAAGATGGTCAAAGTGAAGAAGAGGTTGAATCTCCTTTCAAAGAAGATGATGTCTCAAGCATGGATTGCAATGAGGTACATGTATTCTATCCTTCTAATTATGAAGAATTGTTAGATGATTACAAGACTATTAAATTTGTGTATGATAGTAGTCGTGACAAAGTAAAACTTTTGGAGAAAGAATTACACAAAGTTAGACAACTTAACAAAGTTTTAATTGATGAAAATAACACCTTGAAAAGAAAACTTAAAAGAATAACTATTTATGATTCGTCAAAAGATAAACTTGAAATGAATGTGTGTCACGACTCTAGCAAACACAAATCTTGTAATCAAAGTCCATTGTCCATTATTAGAAGCATTGAGAACATGGAAAAAATGGATCAAGCTAACAATTCAATGGTAGGGATAAGTCAAGGATTGGGTAATCTTAAAATCAATCAAAACCAATGATCAAAATGCTAATGAGAATAACCTTCTCAAAAAGACTTTGTTTTAAGGAAAGGTTTTTCTTACAAATGCAAAATTGTTTTTGAAAAATGATTTTAAAAGGTTAGTGAAGGAAGCCTACTTGCATTAGAATTGTATGTTTATGTGAAACTATATATTGCATGCTAAATACAAGATTGATGCGTTTTGTGTATACTATGTGCATATATATATATATATATATATATATATATATATATATATATATATATATATATATATATATATAACACATATAGATATAGTATATTATGTGATATTGATGATTAAACATCGGGAGGATGTAATCATTCAATGTTAGGAAAATAAAACTTGTCCTCAAGTATTCTATAGAGCCTAAGAATTGTCAAAACGCGTTCAAAGAAAGAAGAAGTGAAGAAATAAGTGATCAGAAGGATCCACGGCAGCACCACGGCTGACCGTATACCCGACCGCAGACTCCTGCCATGTACGTATGTAAATTCCTGCACGGCTAACACCACGGTCGACCGTGCTTCGACCGTGCGTGATCTGATTCTGTTTTAAATTAAAAAAAAAACCTCACTTTTCTTTCACTCCCACTCACTTCAAAACACATGCACTTTGCACACGGCTGAGGAGATCGACCGCACGAAGAAGAACGCTCATTCCTTCAATCTCAATTCCTACTTTTGGTATGATTAATCCTTGCTTTTTTAGCATTCAATTGTGTTTGTATGATGAATTAGGGTTATGAAGAAACCCTAACTAGAATAAATCAAAACTTAAATTGATGCAAACAATCGAAATTGTTCTTGAAGAGCAATTTAGAAACGATTTTAGTAGTGATTGTAGTATGTCTATGCATTGATTTAACTTTGAACAAATCTAGGGTTCATTATACATCTAGGTTAGATTTTCATAGAAACATTGTTCATATGATATAAACAACATTGTTGCAAATTGAGTGTGATAATGTTAGATGTCAAAACATGTGTTGATGATGATCTCAAAAGTCTAGAACACATATGAACTTTGTGAAAATCTTAATCTAGTTGCAAACTCATTGACACTAATGAAGAGTGAAAATGTGAAGAACATTAACATCAAAACATCTAAGTATTGATGATAATTAAAGTTCGCAAAACTTGTTGTCTACATTGAATTATACACTTTGAATTAATTTGAAGTATCATTGTGTAGAAAATGGCAAGAGGAAAAGGCAAGACTGTTGTAGCAAAAAGAAAAGACTCATACGATCCACCATCTGATCTTGAAGAGAGAATTGCTTACAACATTGAATTTCTGAAAGGCAGAAAAATCGCTGAAGGGAGAAGAGTTGCTCACACTGAAATGCCTGAACTTGTAAGGCAGTTTGAGAAACTCAAATGGAAGTCCTTTCTCACTCTAAACGGTCCTATTCATCCCTCACTCGTTCGAGAATTTTACGCTAACTTCAACTTTGTGAATGATGAAGTATTCTTCAATCTTATGGGCGTTAATTATCGTTATCCACTCAAGGATTTCGGGATCATGCTGGATGTTCCCACTGAGGGAGAAAAATTCTACAATAGGCAACACGATCTTTTAAATCTTCCTGACTTCATTTCAGACAAAACTCCTCTAATCGATACACTGTGCAAGGATGATGCTCCAAGAGCTTAAATTGAGAAATCCGGTGTATAAGGAAAACACCTTCGTCATGAGTATGACACTTGGAACAAAATCATCATCCATAACATCTCTTGCAAATCTGGTAATCACTCAAATGTCCATGCCACTCAATTTGCTCTGATGTGGTGCTTAGAAAATGACATCAAAGTAAACATGGCGTATCTCATGGCATCGAGGATGAACGGAACTGTTACGGAAACCACTCGTGCATTACCCTACAGACTATATCTCAATAAAGTGTTTGACTATTTGGGTGTCACAAGTAATAACTTTCATCAACGTACACTTGCCATATTCAAAGGACCAAAAACCTTAGAAGTAACCACCCGAAAATGAAAAAGGACGTCAAGTGAAGCAGGGACCAATAGAGAAAATACTATGATACCTGACAGTGAAGACGAAGAAGCTGATGAACAAGTTCAAGAATGTAAAATAATGGAAAAGATGGACAAAATCTACAAGGAACAAATTAAGAACATCAAAAGGAGTCAAAAATTGTGAAGATGATGAAAGGGGTAATAAAGAAGTTGACCTGCAAGACAAGTGATACGGAGGATGAAAATTCAAGTGAATCAATCTAAGAATTCCTTGAAGAAGGATAATTATGGTAAGGAATGTGTAAGACAATTATGATATGACTCTATGGTTGAATGTAGATATAACGCATTCGAATATTGTAATGCCTTGATCTTACTCAAAAATATGAAAGATTAAATAACTAAAAATGTGTTGCAGATAACATGCGGTCGCAGGCACGGCTGACCGTGACAGTGATCGCAGATTGATTGCAATTCATTCAAGGTTCATTAAATACACACCAATAGCAAATCAATATCACTATCTTACAAACAATATCCAAAAGCAAACAAATTTAACTCCATCTTTAAAATTCTTGAACAAAACAATTACTCAAAATGGATGGAAATCCTCTACTCAAGATTCTTTAAATTGAGAATTCTCAAAGAACATCTTGCACCCCAAAGCAATGAGCTCTTCAAAACCCTTTATCTTCTTAAATTCCAAACATCACTCAAATCTCAAAATGATAAAAGTTCTCAACAAACCTCCATGTGATGAAAAGACGAACACTCAAGATGATTCAAGACATATCCAAGAAGAACATGAAGTGTTCTATGACTATCCCATTCTTCAAAGTGAGTTTGACAAAATTGGATGGGGATCATTTCTTTCACTCAAAACCTACACATTTCCTTCGCTTGTCAAGCAATTCTATTCAAAGTTTGAATTTACCTCTGACCGAAGGGTAAAATTCACTCTGCTTGATCAAGACCATGTGATGACACTTAAGCGTTTTGGCTACATCCTTAGAGTGCCAACAAAAGGAGATGAGTTCTATGATACGAAAAATCATATACAACTCCTTCCCAAGTTCATTCAAAGAAGAGCATTAACCTCACTCTTCATTGATCCAGAACTAAAACTAAGTACTCTCTGTCAAGAAGGAGTCTTTGACAATGACATTTGACCAGAGTATGGGACATGCAAAATGATCATAAGTCATAACATCTTTTTCAGAAAAGAAGATGATGATAAAGTATCCACAACTGAACTTGGATTCATGTGGTGCTTAACTAAGTCCATACAAGTAAATCTTTCCTACATAATGGCTTCCAGGATGCAAGATCTTAAACAAGATCCTACGCAATCCTATCCCTTTGGTCGCTGCTTGACGCTTCTGTTCAAACATCTCAATGCACTGAACCACACATCTCCCTCAGGAACCAAATGCATCATCACCCATGCTTAATTCCACAAAGAGCTGATTTCAAGCATATTAGGATAAAAGTCATTGTTGTACCCTCCATGCATATTTTCATATATGCATCACTATATTTCGTGTTTGCTTTAAATAAAATGTGTGCTTGTTATGTTTTATTATATGTTTTCCAACGTGCACAATTTAAGGGGGAGCTTTGCTCTAAGGGAGAGCTTAGTTCTAGGGAGAGCTAACCTTTTTGCTTCGACAAAAAGGGTAGAAAGATGGATATAAGTGATTGTTAACACTTGCGTATTTATAGCAAATTACCCCGCATCACTTGTATGTTTGTCATCATCAAAAAGGGGGATAATGTTGGTTGAATGTTGGTTAATGAACTAAACGACAAACTAAGTATGATGATTAACCAAAGAAAATGTTTTGATGATGACACATACATATGCATAAGTAATGACTGACATTTTAACATAAAACACGCAAGGTCACTAATCCATACTTTATATTGCAAACGACCAAGTCAAACATAGCTTAAATAATAGTTCAGCAAAATACACGGTCAAGGTACGGTCGACCGCACAGCTAGCCGCAGAACCCCAAACTGAATTGCAACGCAGTTTTATGAAAACAAGTTGCACGGTCGCCACCACGGTCAACCGCAGTACGACCGCAGTTTTCTCTGTTACCATTTTTGACCAAATAAAGTTTGACTAGTTCCTGACATCTATAATTCATGAAACCTTTCTCAACATGCTTAGAATAGATGCCTTCTCCATACTAAATTGAGTTTTGGTCATAAAAACACTAATTATGGTTAGTTACACCTAATGACATCTTAATGATAAATTAACCAAGATTAGGCATAACACATAAGTGTTAATCAACAACTTGTGATCCTAATTCTTATAAATATATCCTAAATATGATCATCAAGTACCATCACACTTAAGCCAATGTCACTAGAACAATAATTACTATTGAAAATGACTTAGTGATTAATTAAGGCTAAATGAGGAACAATGCTCTGAAGTATAACTAAGTAATGACTTGCAATCCTAAAATACACTTAGATACATTTAGGATGGTCACCAAGTCCCAACTAGAGATTGCTCTTCCCTTGTGCATGTGTTGTACATTAATGTGTGCTTACACATTAATCAAGCAATATGTTATATTGTAATTAAACTTGTTAAAAGCTTGAATTACAAGTTGTGCAAATATCTATATGATTGATCTTATAGTAACTATCTCTTGCTATGTGTGAGTATTACTTGCTACTTGCCAATATGCTTAATACTCATAAATTTGTCAACTTGATTAATATGTTTGCTATGAGCTTGCTAGTTAGGATTCAAGTAACTAACCTACCCCAATAGATTAAGTGTAAAATGGTTCACAATGAAAGTATAGTCAATTGTCTATTTGATCTATTCTAAGTAACTAAGTGTGATTGCTTGTTCAAGTATGACTTAACTTTGATATCTTTACATACTTCATGATTATCTTAGAAAGACATCATTCAATTAATCTCTACCTAAACCCAAATGGAACATGACTTGTGATTAATTGAAACTAGAAAGTTAATGACATAGTGACTAGTCTTTAGAATTGAACCAAAGGCATTAATGTGACTAACTAAGTCTTGATCAAACTGAGATTTCCCAATATATCAATCAAGACACTTCTCCAAGAATGTTGGGTTTACCACTTCTGGAATGTTAAGGCACTTTCATGCAATAAGACCAAATCTCACACACTTAATGCATGTAGTACTTGTATAGGATGTTTGGTTTCTTTTGCAGGTGCTAGAAGGAGTAAAGGTGCCAAAATGTGGTGTTCAAATTTGAGTCAAACGGCTATACAACGGATACTAAATTTGGACTGGAGCACGCACTGTTGAACCGCTGTCGACCGTGATGGCAACCGTGTGTCAACGGCTACTTTTTGAATCTCACTATAAAAGGCAAACATTAAGGAGCATTTGAAGCTGACCCTCTTGCACATTTCAAAGGCTTATTTCCAAAGATCATAAGGGCTCCAATTACTACTCAAATGTGATCAAGCAAGAGAAGATTCTATGATCTTAGAGATATAGAATTTGGTTGTTGTAAACTTACTAATCAAAATCATTAATCTTGTGAGTTTACTTAGTGTAATGGATGTCCTAGTATTGTCTTAGGATCATCATTACAAAGTGTATAAGTCTTGTAACTTCAATTAGTAGAAGCATAGGCTAGCTTAGTGATCTACTTCCTTAAAGGGACTTAGGATGTTGATTAATCTCATTTGGAGATTAATACTTGTCCAAGGTGAAGAAAAGTTGATCTAAGTTGGAGTTGATCTTTCAAATGGATAGAAAGATTAGGTTTGTTGTCTACCAAAGAAGTTGAAGACTTGTAAATCGGATCTCCAACGGGTTTGGAGAAAAGTGCTTTGTGAAGCAACAAATCCCGATTAGTGTAATCGGGGAGTGGATTAAGGTGGATTAGTTAACATCCTCCCGAACCACTATAAATCCTTGTGTATATATTCTTTACATTACTTCATTTATCATTTTGAACATATACACTACACACATCAAGTTTGAGTTGAATTGGTTGATCAAAGTTAATCGAATTTGGTGATCAATCTAAAAAGTGTTAAAAACGTATCAAGTAACTATTCACCCCCCCCCCCTTCTAGTTACTTACAGGATTGTTTCTTGTATGTGTTAGTTTGTATTATTGTGATTCATATGTAATTTGTTTGGGGTTCTTGGCTTTGCTCGGTTGTAGTTTTCTAAAAGCTAATGTCATTTAACAAAGTCTTAGTAGTAAAATAGGAATTGGGTCCAGTGTAGCGGGCTGACACAATTACTTGTTATCATCCAATCAAGAATCTCACCTTTATTGAATATATTTGTTTTTACTCACGAGGTGGCCAAGGGGTTCACACGATACAATTAATGAGTTCACAAATTGGCCGAATGAGAGGAATGGTAAAAGGCGTTCTTAATTTCGATTGACTATACGTTTTAGTTGCTTAGATGTTGCTTTTTATAGGATTGCTTCTTGTATGTGTTAGTTTGTATTATTGTGATTCATATGTAGTTTGTTTGGAGTTCTTGGCTTGACTAGGTTGGAGTTAACGTTTGATTGTGACGTTTACTAGTCTCGAGCCTGGCCGATTGCCTATCTCTGTTTCTCTCATTTTGAATCTTCATTTTACGATGAAGGTCTCATTTATTTAGTTTTCGTTAATTGCTGCCAAAAATAATAATAAAAGATTGTTTTTAGTTTAAGAGTTAATAAAATATCTTACTCGTATACCGTTAAATGGTGGTAAAAAAAGACGTCAAATCACAACAAAAAGAATATATATTATGAACTCGGTCACGTTTAACTTATGTTTGTGGTGTTAAGTATGTTATACGTTTATCATATGTTTGTGGTGTTAAGTACGTTATGCGAAATCCTCATATTTTTGCTTTAAAAAAGGTAAAAAAAAAAAAAAAATTGTCGCGAGTTTCTATTGGAAGGTTGGCCACGTGAATTAGGATTTTGGTACCAAATGACAAGTTAATTAATGCACCAAATGACAAGTTAATTAAGTACATTTTGGTACAATTGCGAAAGATAAGTCAATTAAATTGCATTACATTCTACATAAACAAGTCAAAACATCCATTACATTAACTACTACTTAAATCATCCATTACATTGCATACATTTTGCTACTGCAAATCATGATCCATTAAATTAAAAAAAAAAAAAAAAAACAAAGTTATATTAAATAAAAAAAAAAAAAAAGTTGAAGATAACTGCAAAACATCGATTACATTTACTACTACTTAAACATAATAATATAAATACCAAATGCTACCCAAAAACATATTATAATCATCTTCAACCTTCGTTATTTGATTTCATCCACCTTAACCTTTGATTCTAACAAATTCTTTGACCTCAGAAGACCTGGAATGATGTTAATTGATCATTCACGCATTGAAAGATTAATCAAACGAAAATAACCGCAACTTGAAGACCAGCAAGAATGAAATTATGTTATTTTACAATCAGAAACGCGGAAAAAAACATACCTTGAATTAGTATTTTTTTTTTTTTACCTGCATTTGAGAAGATAGATAGTGTCTTCCAGGGTTTCTGTTTCTCCATGATGTTTGTGATCAAACCAAAATCGTCAGGCTTAAATAGATTTCGGGTTTGAGTGCTTGATTTGTGGAAAAGAGTGAGTCGGATGTTTTAACTCCAATAATTGTGCGAACCCCGATTTGAAATCTAGATTTCAAGGGCGTAAAACAGTCGGCGTGATTAACCTTGTTCGATTGGAATCAAAGAAGTTAATATCTTAGAGTGGAGGTTAATTCCGATATTTACCGGAATCTTTATCGGAATTGTGTTATTGACTGGAGAGATGTTACTGTAATTAATTCGGGCAGAGTAATATTAACGCATCCAGTGTTTTTGAATGAATGATCTTGTTCGTGTATTATAGGTGTTATGAGGGAATGGTGACGTGGCACATGTCCCTTTCATGGTTATAACAAACGTTTCTAATCCCGAGGGCTGACGTGGCACCTGTCCATTTCATGGGAATAACAAACAAATCCTAACAAACTTTTCTAGATTCTGTAACAACCCAAACCGTAACCGACCAAACACGACGAAATTTCAAACAACAAAAAAAAATTTTCTGGTGCAGGCCATCTGCGCGGCGCGCCAGGTGGCCGCGCGGCGCGCCAAACCACCTGGACAGCCCGCTGTCCCCGGAAGTCAATTTAATGAAAATGTTTGACTAGTTCCCGACACATTTAGCTAAAACGCTTTTAACCATGACTTCATATATGAAAAACTAGCACGTTTAATTAATAAAATCAAATTTACGAAGCGGGTCCCACATCGACCCAAATTACCCCTTGAGTACCAAAATGCAATATTTGACCATAAGACTTTTAATACAAAACGAAGCCGAGCATGGCGATTGGGGATACGCTACCCAATCCTAAACAATCCAAAAGCAAGTCTCTAAAGCAAACTATGCAAGTCTTCTAGTCCTCGCGCTTACCCGAGCCACCAATCCGCATGCAATCTATAAAAAGAGTCAACAACGAGAGGGTAAGCTAATGCTTAGTGAGTAGAATAAATATATACATGCATATACAACTTACCTACTCGCATCCACGACATCACATAAATACACATAAATCACTTACCTCATCGTACCAAACGCTAGTATCATCAAATCGTATAACTAGCAACCTCATAAGCAATCAATAGCTAGTAACGTCAAACCGTACAACTAGCAACATCATTAGCATAAATAAATATATATAATAAATCAAATTAAATGCTAGCATCAACAATTACAATTCATGGTTAACCAATCTCTTCGCTAGGGAACGACTTCGCGAAACAAGTCATCGATGTTCATAACATTCGTTAGCTTCCAAACACGGCTATGGCATGCTAACCCCCCGAGGTGTTCCAAAAACGGCTATGGCATCACCCCTCAAGTGTTCCAAAAACGGCTATGGCATCACTTGCTCAATGTGAGTAGAACACGGCTATTACTCACGCTTTCGTACACCAACACGGCTATGTGTACGGGTAACTCAAATAACAACGTGGGAGTAAAACACGGCTATTACTTGCCACTAAATACACAAACACGGCTATTACTTGCCACTAAATGCACAAACACGGCTATGTGCCTTAGTACAAAACATGGACTAATACGGCTAAGTCCCACAACTTTGGTCACAAAACGGCTATGTGACACCATCAACACGGTACATAAATCATATACATACATATATACATATTCCACTCACAATAATCATTATGGACAAGAACGGCTATGTCCCACCACTACGGTCACAAAAACGGCTATGTGACATCATTACTACGGGCAACTATCAATGTGGACAAAATGTCTATATCTCACAACTATGGTCACCAAACGGCTATATCCCACAACTATGGTCACCAAACGGCTATGTGACACCATTTCCACGGGCACATAAATCATATACATACATATATAGATATTCCACTCACCTTGAAGTCTTGAAGAATGCTTCCAAGTAATCCGCAACTCGCCAATGGAAAGTACCTATTCCATTACCACAATTACAATAATACACTTAGAGTGGATTTACAAATCAACCCAATTCGTCACTAAGTTCAATTTCGACCCAAATGCACTTCCAAGCACAAACCGTGCCCAAACTAACCAATAGTCACTAACACAAGTGAGAATGGTCCTAATATGCCAATTAAACCCGAACTCAAGTGTTAAACACGTGTCATACCCATTTTGACCCTTAAACCCTAATTTTGACCCATAAAGGTCAAAATCTCATTCTTTGCAAGTTTTGACACCAAAACACATTTAACTCGGTTTTATACTTCAACTTAATCCATTTTAAGTTTATAAACTTCATTAAATCGCCAATTGGGTCATAATCACCACCAAACCCTAATTTGACCCAAAGTCAAAGTTAGTCAACCAAACAACCTAAAATGGTTTCCAATACTTCCATAATCACTAACTTAAGTGATTAAACTCAAATTAAAGTTCTAAACATGGCCAATTAGTTCACCAACCCAAAATCCACCAACAATTAACAATAAACCCGATTACTAGCATCACTAAACCCATTTCATCACCTAAAAGGGTATTACAACAAATTAACTCAAAACCCTAACTTGAATATCAAATTAAATAGATGAAATTCGGAGTTTGAGCTTACCAATACTATCACCGTGTAGCCGAGAACGAAAGGAACAACTTCAAAACCCGAGACTTTGAACGATTCGAGCTTCTTCTTCACCAAAACCTCCAATCTCTCTCTAAATATTTGGAAGGGATGAATGGACATGAAAAATGATCCAAAACTGATCCAAAGTAGCTAATATGGCACACAAATCCGGCCTCCAAGTGAATTTACGCTTATACCCTTCATTTAAATAAATAAAAACAAAGGAGTTCTGTCAGCAGCAATCGGCGCGGCGCGCCCCTACCCCGCGCGGCGCGCGGCCTCTCTGAAACAGATTCTTTTTCATTTTAAACTTTATATAAATAATCCGCGAAACCCAATCTCGAATGTCTTAATGCACAAACAAGCAAGATAAATATTCGGGTCTTACAACTCTCCCCCACTTAAACTCGATCACGTCCTCGTGATCCTCATCACTTAACCACGTGGACCTCACCCTACGGTCCTCGACATAAGTCCCAATCCGACTTTCCTAAGCAATTCCTTCCCAACGAATCGCCTTCCACAACTAAATCGTCACCCGCGATTTATTCAAATCACTATCCGAGCACTAAAACCATGCTCCTTCCCTAACATCGGGAAAACTCAACCAATCTCGTACCGAGATATAACTCCCTTAGCGTACTAATACCGAGTACAACTCTAAAAGCAACCAAGTCTCAACCTAAGGTCAACGACCCGAAACAATGAAGACCGAACCAAAAGAATCCTTACGGATACCACCAATCACGAATCATCCATTGTAGTGCGCAATACGACCCATACGCAACTACCGTAACAACACAATCCACGGTTAGAAACCGATAGCGCCCAAAGCGGCTATGGGAACACAAGTCCCAAGGTGTACGAAATCGTCCATCGTCACACCCGTAACAAACATGTGAGCGAAATACGACTATCGCACCACTAATCATACCACGTGGTCCTCACGACCCCACCATCGACGCATAAAACGACCGATAGTTCCCACAACATGGTCCTTACGACCCCACCATTGGTGTATCAAACAACCAATAGATTACAACTCAACATGGCCGAAACAACCCGAGCCAAAACACATATGGAGGATGGTCGAAACAACCCGAACCTTAGTGAATTCGCACAACCCGAAATCCACCAACCCAATCCATATATCTCACAACGAAATGACCGCACAACCCGAGTCATCGTGAATACGCGCAAACCGATATTCACTACCACCGCCACATAGTATAACCGAGGAGGGCCGTACAACCCGAAATATTGTGAATACGAACAACCCGATATTCACGTCCCACAACACAACTCTCTTGATGAAGTCAGCGGACCCCGAAGGTCATGCTCCACCAATCTCAATACCGGATGAAGTCAGCGGACCCGAAGATCATGCTTCACCGATCTCAACACCACGCTCATGACGAAGTCAGCGGACCCTAAAGATCATGCTCCATCAATCACGTACTCCCATGATGAAGTCAGCGGACCCTAAAGATCATGCTCCATCACGTAACCATACTATAATGAAGTCAGCGGACCCGAAAGTCATGCTTCATTAATCCACAATACTACGATGAAGTCAGCGGACCCCGAAGGTCATGCTTCATCAACCACATACCATAATCGAGCAAGAACCACCTATATCAAACATAGGTACCGAACAAGAATTCTCCAAAAGAGAACCCGACACACACCTTCCTTAACCGAAGGATTTCACCTTGCTCACCAAAAACGTCCATTATCTCTCAACGAGATTTACCACATTACCGCCTCGGTGGGATTCCAATCCAAACCATAAGTACAATTTATCCGAAATCGCACTCTACCACGAATCGACCCAAAACTAGGTCTCGGTAAAAATTCCAGATCTACCAAAATCATCATCCGAAATATCACACTAACACTTTCCTCGCGCAGGAGTGCGTCTCCCCCACTTGGAAACACGTTCCTATATCACAACTCGTACACCCGTACGATGCTACCAAAGGTAGACTTTACCAACAATTGGGTACACACGACCCATCACCACACCTTGCTCTAACCTTGAGCACACGAAGGATTTCAATCAATCCTTAAACACTTCGAACGAAAAGTGTACCACGATTACACAAACCATACCCTCGCAATTATCCAATTGCTTTAGTTTGTCAAGTTTCACCTAGTCACTCATGTACCTACGGGTTTCTCCCGGTACCCTAAGTACAATGTAACCACAACACAATCGGAGTCGACACCACGCTAGTAGGTATAAAAGAGGCACCTAATGTCGCGTCATAAAGACTCCATTACCAACACACATCGAGATTTTAAACACTCGGCCTCAAAGGTTCCAATCACCCGACGAACCTCATGGTTCATCACTTCAACACCAAAAGCGAACACGCTCTAAACAATCGAACACCAAAACCATTTCCGTGGCTTGGTAGTAACATTCCCCAAATACTAAGGAATGCTTGGTTACACCAAGTCTTACGCCCTTCGTCCAACAACCAAACATCACCATAGGGTATTTCCGTTAGGAACGTCACCCTTAACCATAACATGCAAATCACTATGCAATTAACAAGTCCGAACATAAACGCCACATAAATAAATATTCAAAGACATATTTATCAAAACGAAACGTACCTCAACGTCTCCTTGCGGCATTCGCCGCCGCCAACTCGGGACAACCCGGCTTGCGATGTCCCTCTTTATGACAATAGTAGCACATTCCGCCTTCACTTCTCGGCATCGTGCATTCCCACAACTTGTGACCCCTAACGCCACAATTGAAACATCTAGGCGCACTAGAATCCGATATACCCGTCCGTGTACCACCCGTGCTCACGCTCGGACCCTTAGTCCTCTTACTCGGAGCACCATAAGAAACAACCCTTCCCTCACTTGAAGGTTCGCCCTTTTTCGATCGCGTATAAGACTCGAAACCTCTAGCCACCGCAAATAATTCAGCAAACGATTTCGCGTAGCCCCGGCTAATCTTACCTTTCAAGTCATCATTCAAGGTTCGATAGAAATCTTCCATCAACAAACGATCATTCCCCAAATATTCCGGGCAAAAACGAGCCTTCGACATAAAAGTCGTCTTTAAAGTATTCAAGTCCATAGAACCCTGTTGCAAATTTCGCAACTCACAACGCAATTCCGATAAATCGGCTGAAGTTCGGAACTCCTCGAAGAATTCCTCCTTAAATTCGTCCCACGATAACGTCATAAACGTTTCACCACCGACAAGATCAATCTTGCCATCCAACCAATCCTTCGCCCTACCCCGCAACAAACTAGTAGCGAGTCTCGTCTTTTTCTCGGGAGGGCATTCCATAGTACGAAAACACCCTTCGACATCCGAAACCCAAGTCGTACTCACCAAAGGATCCGGCTTCCCATCATACATCGGTGGTTTAGTCCTCATGAAGCTCTTAAGATAACGCTTCATTTCGCCACTACTTTGAAGTTTGGAATACTTCCTATCCATTTCTTCTCGAAACGCTCTCATTTGCTCCGCAACGGCGGCCGCAACTCTAGCGTTAAACTCCACGTTATTCGCCTCGATCTCGTTTCGCGTCGTCAATCTCAAAATGCAAGACGATTAGATCACGAACGTATAAAATCGCACGCACAACCCGTCCCATCTTGCTAAACACTCGTCGTACATCACTCGTTAGACACGATTTGCACCCGTAATAAGGTCTGCAAGTTCTTATTACGCACACACGCCGCATCGACTTGTTAGTACAACGACCGCCTCGCTCGATGATATAAACAAACACAACCAAAATTCTACGCGGTACAAACACACGCGAGAATTACTATCACAACACAAGAGCATATTAATAATATCCGCATTACTAATATAAACGTTAGTCAACCTATAAACAAGGCACTAACTAAACCCATTCCGACCCGTAATCCTACAAGTCCCGCAACAAATTAAGCACACACAAAAGTCTAAGTCTAGGCACCTATCTCAAGTCACCTAAATCCCTTAGACCATGCTCTGATACCACTTGTAACAACCCAAACCGTAACCGACCAAACACGACGAAATTTCAAACAACAAAAAAAAATTTTCTGGTGCAGGCCATCTGCGCGGCGCGCCAGGTGGCCGCGCGGCGCGCCAAACCACCTGGACAGCCCGCTGTCCCCGGAAGTCAATTTAATGAAAATGTTTGACTAGTTCCCGACACATTTAGCTAAAACGCTTTTAACCATGACTTCATATATGAAAAACTAGCACGTTTAATTAATAAAATCAAATTTACGAAGCGGGTCCCACATCGACCCAAATTACCCCTTGAGTACCAAAATGCAATATTTGACCATAAGACTTTTAATACAAAACGAAGCCGAGCATGGCGATTGGGGATACGCTACCCAATCCTAAACAATCCAAAAGCAAGTCTCTAAAGCAAACTATGCAAGTCTTCTAGTCCTCGCGCTTACCCGAGCCACCAATCCGCATGCAATCTATAAAAAGAGTCAACAACGAGAGGGTAAGCTAATGCTTAGTGAGTAGAATAAATATATACATGCATATACAACTTACCTACTCGCATCCACGACATCACATAAATACACATAAATCACTTACCTCATCGTACCAAACGCTAGTATCATCAAATCGTATAACTAGCAACCTCATAAGCAATCAATAGCTAGTAACGTCAAACCGTACAACTAGCAACATCATTAGCATAAATAAATATATATAATAAATCAAATTAAATGCTAGCATCAACAATTACAATTCATGGTTAACCAATCTCTTCGCTAGGGAACGACTTCGCGAAACAAGTCATCGATGTTCATAACATTCGTTAGCTTCCAAACACGGCTATGGCATGCTAACCCCCCGAGGTGTTCCAAAAACGGCTATGGCATCACCCCTCAAGTGTTCCAAAAACGGCTATGGCATCACTTGCTCAATGTGAGTAGAACACGGCTATTACTCACGCTTTCGTACACCAACACGGCTATGTGTACGGGTAACTCAAATAACAACGTGGGAGTAAAACACGGCTATTACTTGCCACTAAATACACAAACACGGCTATTACTTGCCACTAAATGCACAAACACGGCTATGTGCCTTAGTACAAAACATGGACTAATACGGCTAAGTCCCACAACTTTGGTCACAAAACGGCTATGTGACACCATCAACACGGTACATAAATCATATACATACATATATACATATTCCACTCACAATAATCATTATGGACAAGAACGGCTATGTCCCACCACTACGGTCACAAAAACGGCTATGTGACATCATTACTACGGGCAACTATCAATGTGGACAAAATGTCTATATCTCACAACTATGGTCACCAAACGGCTATATCCCACAACTATGGTCACCAAACGGCTATGTGACACCATTTCCACGGGCACATAAATCATATACATACATATATAGATATTCCACTCACCTTGAAGTCTTGAAGAATGCTTCCAAGTAATCCGCAACTCGCCAATGGAAAGTACCTATTCCATTACCACAATTACAATAATACACTTAGAGTGGATTTACAAATCAACCCAATTCGTCACTAAGTTCAATTTCGACCCAAATGCACTTCCAAGCACAAACCGTGCCCAAACTAACCAATAGTCACTAACACAAGTGAGAATGGTCCTAATATGCCAATTAAACCCGAACTCAAGTGTTAAACACGTGTCATACCCATTTTGACCCTTAAACCCTAATTTTGACCCATAAAGGTCAAAATCTCATTCTTTGCAAGTTTTGACACCAAAACACATTTAACTCGGTTTTATACTTCAACTTAATCCATTTTAAGTTTATAAACTTCATTAAATCGCCAATTGGGTCATAATCACCACCAAACCCTAATTTGACCCAAAGTCAAAGTTAGTCAACCAAACAACCTAAAATGGTTTCCAATACTTCCATAATCACTAACTTAAGTGATTAAACTCAAATTAAAGTTCTAAACATGGCCAATTAGTTCACCAACCCAAAATCCACCAACAATTAACAATAAACCCGATTACTAGCATCACTAAACCCATTTCATCACCTAAAAGGGTATTACAACAAATTAACTCAAAACCCTAACTTGAATATCAAATTAAATAGATGAAATTCGGAGTTTGAGCTTACCAATACTATCACCGTGTAGCCGAGAACGAAAGGAACAACTTCAAAACCCGAGACTTTGAACGATTCGAGCTTCTTCTTCACCAAAACCTCCAATCTCTCTCTAAATATTTGGAAGGGATGAATGGACATGAAAAATGATCCAAAACTGATCCAAAGTAGCTAATATGGCACACAAATCCGGCCTCCAAGTGAATTTACGCTTATACCCTTCATTTAAATAAATAAAAACAAAGGAGTTCTGTCAGCAGCAATCGGCGCGGCGCGCCCCTACCCCGCGCGGCGCGCGGCCTCTCTGAAACAGATTCTTTTTCATTTTAAACTTTATATAAATAATCCGCGAAACCCAATCTCGAATGTCTTAATGCACAAACAAGCAAGATAAATATTCGGGTCTTACAGATTCGTGGGCTGACGTGGCACGCAGCTTGTTTGTATGTTTGCTCCGGGATCATGTGTTTGTTCCGGGACAGTGCACTTGTTCCGGGACAACATGCTTGTTCCGAGATGGTGTGCTTGCTCTGGTATAATGTGCTTGTTCCGGGACAAGACACCTAAACCGGGAAGGCATGGTAATTCTGAGAGCGTGATAAATCCGACTGGGTCATGACAGATGGATGCATTGTTTTTTGTCCAGTCGAGAAAGCTTTGCCTTGATTTTTATTTCAAGTGTTTCTTCACGGTTGTGTTATGACCGGGCAAGATTGTTGCCGGTTTATAGGTAACTTGGTAAAGGTTGTCGGGTGTCTGACGTTCATAGTTCAGCATGCTTATTTATGTGTTGATACAGTTCTTGGCTTCTCAATGCTTCTTCATCCGGCTAAATGATGCCGGTAGTTTGCACACTTGTCCGGGCTGGAACTTTATGCAGCGTCCCGCCTAACCTTTGTCCGGTAAGGTCCATTCCGGATGTGTCCATGGTAATCTTCTGATCAGGCTACTAAGGTGGGCCGGGAAGATATTCCCTCCCCGAGATTATTTATGCCAGGTATACTTAAGTCGGGATGCTACTAATAGTGTGCCTTGTGAAGACGGATCACTATGCGTATCATCAGTTTGCATACAAGCGCTTCTACCAATTGCACTGAACCATGATTTTCTTTTAGAATCGTTTGTTATATAGAATAGAATAACGAATTTAGAGAGCACAAAAAAAATATGAACGTTTAGGGTTTACATCCTATGTGAAATGATTTGGGGTTTGGGAATATATAAAGGATCATCAAAAACTGATCTGACCATAATACTCTCACGTGTTTGGCACGTGGTATAACTTAACGATGAAAACAAACGGAAATCTGACGGATGGACGATCTGTGAAACAATTTAGAAACGTAGAGGATTGGGAGTGCAAAAAGAAAGAATTTAACGAGCAGTAAAATTTTGTACACGAGTCATGTAATTTTGTACCATTATTACACATTTAAAACCGAGTCTTTTGACAAACATGGAGAGTCTCAAATACAGTTAAATTACAATCTGAACAATTGAGTTAGGTGAGCCACCAGAGCTGTAACTTGAAAACCTGAAATTAAAATTAAAGCATTCAATAAACCAAAAACAATTTCTCTACAACAAAAACTCCGATGGGGTTGTATACAACGATAACCGATGCAATCAATCAATACACCGGACTATCACCGGCGGCTTTCTTCACCATATCTGCGATGATGTATGTCGTCTACAAAATAGTCTCCGGTATGTTCGTTGCAGCAGACGCTTACGTGGAAGTTAAACGTGAACAACAAGTCATGATGCGTGAACCTGTTCAAATTGGAGATATTACTGAAGATGAATTGAGACCGTACGATGGTTCTGATCCTAATAAACCTTTGTTGATGGCTATTAAAGGAAAGATTTATGATGTTTCTCGCTCCAGGTATTAATCGTAACTGTGATATTTCATTTTAGTTTACTATTATTAGTAGTAATTAATTAATTTGATTGATGATTTTATATGTTTTTGTAAGTTCGTATGACTTGCTCTCGTGTCTATAGTTTTGTAATGGTGATGTTAGGTTAGATAGATAAATGATAATAATTGTGAAAATTGGGCGAATATTTTCACTATGAATGTCTGCAATTTGTAGAGTTTGTATGATTTTTCGAAAATTAATTAACTATAGTTATGATACTAATGGTGATGTTAGGTTAGATATATAACGGATATTTGTCAAAATTGGGTCAATTGTTTTCAAATCTAAAAAGAGGTAACCATGTACACACAATAGCATATTTGAATGTGCTTCGACATAAGTTATAATTCCTCTTATCAGGGCATGGTACAGAGGTTCATATGATTTGTATATTGTAATAACTCGATTGCAGATGCAAATCTTTATCTTGAATCAGAAAGTAACTGTGTTGCACTTAGTATAGCTGTTGAGGTCGTAAGGTGCAATGTTGAGATTGTTTTAGATGGTACAGTTACAGATTATTTGTCTGTATGGGCAGCTAAAGATGCTCTATCTTGTTATTGATATCAAATGAACTATCCATTTTCGATAAAAAAGAAAAAAGAAAAAAAGAAATGAAAATTAACTTTGTTGCATCACCAGTAGTCAATTTTATGCCAAGGTTGTAATTATATTAGGCTTTATAAGCTACTAAGGCCAGTGGCGGAACCAGAAAATCTTTTCAATGGGGTGAATTTTTTTTAAAAGCTGTAAATTTTTTTCTTTCATGAAAATACAACCTTTTGGGTCATGAGATTTTGGATTGGGGGCAAAATCAAAATTTAAGCCTGGAAATTTCAAATTTACTAAGGGCAAAATAAAAAAAAATCCAAAATTTTAATAGTGGAAATTTCAAATCCACTGGGGGCAGGTACCCCCAGCCCCTATGTAGTTTCGCCTATAACTAAGGGTGTGTTTGGACGAAAGTAGCTGGAGCTGGAGCTTATAGCTTATAGCTGGAGCTTATGAGCAGGAGCTGGAGCTTATGAGCAGGAGCTGGTAGCTGGAGCTTATTATTTTTTATAAATGTTTGGTAAACTAGCTGGAGCTTATTTTTCAGTTCATAAGCTCTACTTTTTTTCATAAGCTACTACAAGTAGCTTATTTTTTCAGAGCTTATGATTTTCATAAGCTCTACTTTTTTTGTCTACCAAACGAAGCTTATGACTTGGGGCTTATTAAAATCATAAGCTCAAGCTCCCATAAGCTTCCATATGCTCCAATAAGCTACGTGCCAAACACACCCTAAGACTGTAATGCTTAAGGCAAACAATTCTAAAATCAGAAAGTTGGCGACTATACTCGAGAAGCAAGTATGGTGAATTTGTTCATTGGACTAATAGTATATCTATATCTATAGGTTTAGTTCATAATGTTCTGGAAATACAGTCCAAATTGTACCTATATCATGCCGATTTGATCCATGGGCCGCTGAGTCACATGTTTTACGCGTAGGATCTTTATATGCATTTTTTTAATTTAACATTATATTCAATCTATCTTTATCTCCAATCTCAGTTAATCTATCTATCAGTGTTATATAAATCAATATTAATGAACTCGTGAACAGCAAAGGACTTTAGAAACTCATACATCATAAGTCCATAATTAAATGTGGCAATGCAATCGAAGTTCATGTGAACCGCATAAATAAAAAATCTTAATGTCCTCCAGATTCAAGACCTTAATTATTTCATCGTTAATATTTGAATAACGGCTAGTATGTTGATGTTTTCCATGCCATATAGTCATTTCCCTCTTCCTCCAATGCAGGACTTACAATTGATGTTAATTAAATTAATTAATAGCAGACAATGGTTGCTTAAATACTACAGTAGTAAGTGAATAATAAAATTTTACATGTGTTTAATTTTAAAAACCTTGCGGTAGAAAGATGCATGTGTTTTTCAGACAGTATGGTGCTAATTGAGATTGATGAGATGTTAGATGCACGCAAAGGAACTAGAGGTGGCCTAGTGGGTTGGGTAACTCTGTAACTGGATAAAACGGTTGGGTCCAAAGTCATCTTGATTTGAACCTCCATAGCCACAATAATTACATACCTCGCTCTGGTACCATTTTAGGATCGTTTTTAGCCCAAAACATGTCCCACATTGTTCATGCATATTTTTTCCAAGGGAAAACCTACACACGAACATCAATGCGAAAGGGTTTTTTTAGGCGTCAACGTCGTTGATCTCCGGTCCGGTTACCGTGATAACCCGTACCCGAGATGATGATCTCGGGAGGGTGGCCAACGAATTGTCCGCCGGTCGATAGTCGGACCCTATCGACGGCAAAGGGAGAAAAAACCCTACAAGACCCGTAGGTAAAAACCCTAGTGCTGCGATCGTGAAGGCGATCGAGGAGAAGATCCGGCTATGACTGCCGCGTGCTTTCATTGAGAGAGAGAGAGGCGAGATTGGATGACCGCATGAGGGTGTATGCGATTGGGAGCGTGTGAACTTGATGTAGGTTTTGCCCCATATTTATAGATGGGAATTAGGGTTACTTGACTTGGGGCCCAAGTTAATGCGTAGACCCTAATTGGGCCAAACCCTACGTCATCAAGTCCCCCAAGTTCGGTATGATATTTTTGTCAAGTATCGTATCGAACTTCTCATTATGCCGCGGAAAATAAGTTCACAGGAGCCTGCGCAAACAACTGTGCGTAAACCCGCGAACATATGCGCAAAAAACCGCATGCAGAATGCGTGGGAAACCGCATGAACTAGCATGCGTAAAACCGCATGAAAATTGCGTCTAAAGTCGCGGACAACTGTGCGCAAAGCGTGCGTAACCTGGACAAAAGCGTGTGGACAGTTGCGCAAACGCGCGAACATCTGCGCTAAATATTCATGTACTTAAACCGCATATAACGAATTAAAAGCTCAATAAGAAAAGACAAACCTTCTCAAACCGAACGATAGACGGTAGAAACACGAGACATAATGCATCGTGCCCCACGGTGGGCGCCAATTGTTCATGCATATTTTTTCCAAGGGAAAACCTACACACGAACATCAATGCGAAAGGGTTTTTTTAGGTGTCAACGTCGTTGATCTCCGGTCCGGTTACCGTGATAACCCGTACCTGAGATGATGATCTCGGGAGGGTGGCCAACGAATTGCCCGCCGGTCGATAGTCGGACCCTATCGACGGCAAAGGGAGAAAAAACCCTACAAGACCCGTAGGTAAAAACCCTAGTGCTGCGATCGTGAAGGCGATCGAGGAGAAGATCCAGCTATGACTGCCGCGTGCTTTCATTGAGAGAGTGAGAGGCGAGATTGGATGACCGCATGAGGGTGTATGCGATTGGGAGCGTGTGAACTTGATGTAGGTTTTGCCCCATATTTATAGATGGGAATTAGGGTTACTTGACTTGGGGCCCAAGTTAATGCGTAGACCCTAATTGGGCCAAACCCTACGTCATCACATATAAGCCCATGAGTTCCCTAGTACTCTAAAACCAATTGGTGATAGAGGGAGGTTCCCCTAAGCTTTTAATCATACATTTGTTTATTTCATTTTCCGATGTGAGACACAATTAACTGATTAGCTCCAACATGTAATCTTTAAAACTTAACAGTTTTGGATGTGGTATACCTTATCTAAACTTTAGGTGACTATTGACCCATCTGACTTGAGTCCTTTTTGTTCAACTTTTTCTGGTTTACCCATTTTCCCCATTAGATGTGTACCAAAACCCAAATTGATCCATTTAAAGGTTAATGGATCCAAAGTACCAACTCTACACATAAGAGTTGAACATGGCTACTTTCACAAGACAGGAAAGTTTTTTTTTTTTTTTTTTTTTTTTTTTTTTTTTTTTTTTTTTAATGTGTAAAAGGGGGACAGGAAATGGATCCAAACTACCAACTCTACACAGTGTAGCATGGGTAACCTCCAAATTGTCATATCTAATACTAACCGATTTGTTAAACGAATTTTTCAGGATGTTCTACGGTCCTGGTGGACCATACGCATTATTTGCTGGTCGAGATGCTAGTCGAGCCTTAGCTCTGATGTCTTTCGAGCCTTCTGACCTTACTGGAAACATTGATGGTCTAGAACCATCCGAGCTTGAAGTTTTGGAAGACTGGGAGGCCAAGTTTGAGGAAAAGTACGTCAAGGTTGGGCAGTTAGTCTCGGAGAAAACATCAACCCTTGTGGACGATAAGGTGGATGAAGATCACACTAAAGAGGAATAGAACTCAATTGACCATGGCTACATCTTAGTCGGCTTCGAACTTCTCAAAATATATTTTGTACGAATATAGAGATTTGCAGTCATTTAAAACTCATACTTTGTGAAATTTTATTGTAAGGAAACGTTGATAATAGAACTTAAATGTTATTGTTGAAGTGAACTTGTACCGTATTTGTTTTTTTTTTTTTTTTTTTTTTTTTTCCGTGGCACCTGGATTATGGTTAGCACTTGGTGGTTCACGTGATCTATTCAACCCGAAATATTCGTATGTATAGTCTGTTGTTTAGAGGATAACATAAGCTTGCAGACCTATTTGAAGACGAATCGATCAACCTAGGCGGTGGCATCGCAAACGAACCGATCTCGCGATTAAAGGTTTCAACCTTCTCTTCAAACCAGCCTCACTGACTTGCCACCCGATCTCGCTAATATAGTATGATCACATGATGACTGGTTAAGTTGTGTCGTTTAAGTAAAAATGCTAACCTTTTTAAATACTAAATTGAAATCAAAGTCATTTATGGTCTGATAAAATATCATTTATGAGAAATTGTGATTTTGATTTTATCTTTTTGGTCAATTTGATATTAAAAAATATAATAAGTATAAGTATATAAAATATGTATTATTAATGGGAGTGATTCTCACACACTACTTTTTAAACCATGTACACTTTTGTCTCATAAAATTACAGTTATGCCCTTAGACAGTTGAACATATATTATTATTATTGTATAATTAAGGGTAAAAATAGTTA
Source organism: Rutidosis leptorrhynchoides (assembly GCF_046630445.1). Lineage (NCBI taxonomy): Eukaryota > Viridiplantae > Streptophyta > Magnoliopsida > Asterales > Asteraceae > Rutidosis > Rutidosis leptorrhynchoides. The sequence continues at coordinate 586,867,065 of NC_092335.1, read as the reverse complement.
ATTATGTGTACATGAATCAAAAAAGTGGTGTGTGAGGATCATCTCCCAATATTAATATACAATATATATATTTATATATTTTATTTTTATGTATTATATATTCAGAAAAAAAAAATTAAAAACTTGGAAAAGAATCAGAAACAGAAAGGAAAGAGAAAAACAAAAACAAAGAGATTCTGTATTCTGTAAACACCGGTCAACTGCAATTTCCTCCCCTTTTCCATTACAATTTCACCCTTCATCTCCAAAACATCCATACCCACCTTTTAATATCAATATCAACAACACTCAAAAATCAAACAAAAAAAATGGGGGGAATGATGCTACTAATATCCGATGTTGTCATGTCATTCATGTGGGTATGGTCAAGTGTTTTAATCAAGATTTTTGTTCATCAGGTTTTAGGGTTTAGTCATCATGATATCTCTGGTGAAGCGTTTAGGTATTCACTTTCAGTTTTAAACATGTTTCTGTTTGCATCTTTAGCTAAACTAACAAATGGTGGTGCTTATAATCCCCTCACTGTTTTGTCATCTGCAATTACTGGCAATTTTACCAAGTTTCTTTTCATTGTTGGTTCAAGAATCCCATTCCAGGTTAGCAATTTAGTTACTTTTTTGATTTTGATGTTAAAGATTTGATTTTTATCATACAGTCAGTTCAGATTTGAAGTGGGTTTGCATAAATTAAATTAATTGATTGGTGGAATTTGCGTAACTTGTTTTTTTTTTTTCTTCTCTGAATGATCAAGATCCATATTATGATAGTTACTTTATATGTTACTTTAAAGTTTTGATTTTTAAACTGGGTTTGTATAAATCATGTTAAATGATTACTTTGGTTTGCTTAAATTAGTTTCTAAGAATCCCAATTTAAGCTTACATTTGTATTATTTTGTTTTTTTATTAATTATTAATGTAACTTTGGTTTTGTTATGTAATTGGTTTAGATATGAATTGGGCTTGCATAAATTATGTACTACGTAATACACTGTTTCGTTTTCACTATAAAGATGTCTTGCATCAAGATGCTTGAGATCTTAGTGTTAATTAGCTATTGCTACAAGAGCTAGCCCTGTTGATTTTCAACATTATATATCTTTTTTTGAATAATATCTTAGAGATAAGAGTTATCCTAGTTTTTTAATCTTTATCATGATTTTCTTTATTCTGGTAACCTGTATGTACAGTTGGTTAGCAATAAGATATATAGCCTTGTTTGAAATATGAATATCATTGTATGCGAGATTGATGTTTCATATCCACTGGAAGTGGTTGAAAACAGAAAAAAGGATACCCTTAAGTTTCAATGAATAATGGCCTTTTAACGTTGATTTTGCTGTGGTTTTCAAGTTAAAGATGATGAATTAAAGCAGAAAATGGGATAAAATTATTTTCTTTTACCTTGTACAAATGGTCATCTTTAAGATACATAAACAATGTTTTGAATCTTTTGAACAAACCACTTTAGCAAGTCTTTTAATGTGTGTCCGAAAATTCTTCCTTGGACTGAACTTAGAAGTTAAAATATTTAGTAGCAAAAGTAGCACATATAGCATATTAAAATAACTACTTGAATCAGCAAACCCACACCCAAACATGATTTTCTCTACGACATACCTTGACTTTGACCGAATCAGACCCGACTCAGACAGACGCGGACCAACTTTGACTGACTTTGACCCGATTTTTAGAGTTGCAGACTAGTTATACGTTTTTAGGTGGAACTGGGTGGGCTAGTCACCAAACCGACTAGTCGGCCGCCATTTACAACACTGAAGACCAGCTTTATTGTAGCTGATTATCTAATGGTCCTCGTTCATTTGAATATTATCTTGTGATGTAGGTTTTTGGATCAATAATGGGAGTCAGGCTTATCCTTGCTACGTTTCCGGAAATAGGCCGTGGGCCAAAACTAACTGTTAGTCTCTATCAAGGTGCGTTGACCGAAGGGTTATTGACGTTTGCAATAGTGCTGATCTCACATTCACTTTCTTCGAAAATACCTGGGAGCTTTTTCCGGAAAACTTGGATTAGTAGCGTCTCAAAACTCGCTCTTCATATACTTGGATCCGATCTAACTGGTGGATGTATGAATCCCGCTTCCGTAAGTATCAACATCATTAATACTCAAAAGTCAAATGTCTTTGGGTCAAAATGCCTAGTTTTTTAGTGCGATTTAGGTTGGGCGGACCTATGAAAACATTCTTTCATCACTTTCTTTAAGTTAATTAATATAGATATAGAATCTGCTATAAAACGTGGTTACAAAAGGTTTTGTGCATTCTCAACATTTCAAAAAAAAAAAAAAAAAAAATTATTACCCGTTCAACCTTTTTTCTCTTTTAGTGACAGTAAGTCCTTTCAGCTTTACATATTTGACCCATTTAAGATAGTACATAACCCAAAAAAACCAACTAATATGCACATGAGCTGAAATTGCCACCCGTATTTATATATTGTTTTAAACTGTACATTCATGGACAAAAATATCTTTAATGTATATTCAAATCGGTTTAATCACCCCCAGGAAACAACTTTATTGTAGTACTAATGTATCATTACAAGTTTTTTCATGAAATCTATTATGTCCTAAAAAGTTTAGTTCAATCCAAAACATAAAGTAACAGAAAGTTGGCATAGTGGTAGTGACTTGCCTTCCTATATGGGAGTTCAGGGGTTTGACTCCCACTCGCTGCAAAATTTCCTTTGTTGTTATCCGCCCATTTCATGGGCCTCAAAGGTTGCGGACGTCTTGCGTTCGGACCTCAACCGAGGGGGTTTTACCACACGCGATGCCCGTATGGATGCGTCGTGGGGGTTTCCTCCTAGGGGCGGTAGGATTGTGATAATTCGTACCAAGGAAATGATCGGGTGGGTGGGTGTCGACATCGCGTTCGACCCTCCTTTAGTGACTCCTAACCGCCGTTCCAATAAAATCCGGAAAAAAAAAGTTGAATATGATATATATATTTTTTTATTTTTAGGACAAAAGGGTACTTTAGACATTTGACTAATTGTTGAACATATATGGTTTCAGGTAATGGGTTGGGCTTACGCTCGTGGTGATCATATAACCAAGGAGCATATACTTGTTTATTGGCTTGCGCCTGTCGAGGCAACTCTGTTGGCAGCATGGACATTTAAGTATTTTATACGCCCGTCGAAACAAGAGAAAGAGAAGAAGACTAATTAAACATCGCGAAAAAACGATTCTTTAGGATGGCCCACACGAGGTAGACGCACGTTCTAATTGGACTGTGCTTCTGACCATGTGTTGTCATCCGTATATGTGAAGACATATATGGACATGATCTCTAAAATAGAACAGTAATTGTTACTCTACTCGCAAGCCGTTTGGTCAACGAGGAGGGTATCAGTGTAATTTGTAAATTCTGCTTCTTCCATTATGGTAATTGAAAACATATGGTTCTATCTGATTTGTTATAAACTTGGTATATATATATAGCTGGTTTTGAACATTTGTAATTTTGTATATCCATTGAGTGACATTTGAACAATTGAACTTTACATTTTTTCTTTTTTTTGGTGTGTGTGGGGTAAAGTTATCATTTTTAATAAAAAAAAAAAAGAGTATCCGGTGAAGATAAAATAGAACCTAAAACCAAGTATAAATAAAACTCGATTAACATGCTAAATTTGTGCTTTTCTACTAATCAAATTATGTATTAACTACTCATTCATCTAGAAGCAATCATTTTCTCTAAACTTAAATATATATAGATATATGTTTCTATCGGTAGGTCGTATCTATGACTAGTTACAAATTTGTTTTATTCAAATATAAATTTTAATTTTAATTATTTATTATATAAATAAAAGCTTAGTTGAATATGATGCTTGCCAAAAAACAAACTAGGGTTAATTCAAAATTGACTTTACCTTCTTTGCATGAATTTTTTTTCTTACCAACCAATACTATTTCTACGTTTTTACTATCCGTTGTGATGTATCGTTACCGCCTGCTGATAAACTGAACGATCAAGCAAGTCAAATCCTCGATAAATAGAAAGATTTCGACACCGAAGTGTTGGTTTTCAACAAATCCTACCCGATCTATTTCTTTCACTTCTAAAACGTTACTCGTTTAAATTTAGTCGTCTTAACACACATATTGTACCATCTTTAACTTTAGTAACTATTACTATAAATCAAAGTAAGTTCATGTCTAAACACTGCAAAACTGATATCATCAACTACTTTACATATATACTTTTAATTTACAACCTGAAATGAATATTAAACATTACAAATTTAATGTAATCTCCAAGGAATACACTGGAGATTAGAACATGATCCATTCCATTTACTTGTACACTTATCCCCTGAACCATCACAACATTTACATATCATTCCAAGTGTATTCAAAGCCTTTGCATATCCTGCAAATTATGTCAATCAACATTTAGTTAATTAATTAAGTCATTAAGATATAATTGAAATTGATAGTGACAAAAATAAGCGGATGTAATTAGTTAAAACGGGCCGGGTCAGTTTTGTTTGGCTCGCGATCACAAAAGTATACATAGTTTTTTTAACAAAGCAATAAGCTACGAGTTCACTTAAATTTTCATATATTACTATTTAGGGATTTTTAGTGGTGCCTTGTAAAGTACTAATTATTTAAATTATGTAAAAAGTAATAGTTTTATGGTATGGACCACATATTTAAATTTAGCAAATTTAGGACCCCTTGAGTTTTAATCATAGATTCGTTTGTGCATACATCGATCCAAATCTAAGCCAACATATCGAAAATAGTTGTATATAAGCATAAATGATAAAACATAAACGATTAGAAAGTAGTACGACATACGATATAATCTAGTACTTACTTTGTTGAGGGACAACAGAAAGTGGTCTTGCGTGTGCGAATATCATCGTGTGATGATGAGACTCGAACGTCAAACTGGTCATCAAAACGAACACCAGAAAGATCGAAACAGGCTTAGTGAACGAACTCATATTCTCTTTCGAAACAAATTAAAACACACTTGATATGAAGGAACTACAATGGTGTTGGGTTCTATATATGATTGTTTTGAAGTAGTTGTTGTTTGTATATATATGTAATATAAATAAATAATAAATAAATACCATAAATGAAACAGGGTATTGAAAAGTATGGGTATCAGTCGAGTTGATCCAAAACAAAGTCGAATTAGTCGTAGAGAAAATAATAAAAAATTGTACGTGAAAGGGGTTCAAATTATTATTAAATGATGAAAATCTAGAAGGTAGGCTGGTTTTAGTTAGTACCGTACGGGAGTATTATGTATAGTTGCTGATTTGATAGGCTTCTAGACATGATTTTGAAAAAATATTTGTCACGTTTCTAGAATAAATTATACTCTAGGATGTTTCGTGGTATTTGTAGCCATTTGTTTGTGTGGGCCCCATTAATATTCGATGCATTGATGCGTATATTTCAATGCAATTCTTTGGTTCATACTATCGGGTAAAGCTTGTGAATATGGATAAAGCCCGTGGGCATAGATTTTGTTACAGTTGGAGCATCGGTAGTAATGTTTTGAAGTTTAGTTCGTCAGGCGACATTCTTTGAAAATTTAAGGTTGAGAATTCGGCGATATAGTTGTTTCTAAGACCAATTGTATCGGAGGAGGTACAACCCCGTTGTTGCAGACGTGGAGGATGGAAAACGCCTCCCTTCTGCTGTATCGCGGCGTTTTCCGGTTGATTTTGGCCGGCGTTTGGGAAGATTCAACGCAGTGGGCAACGTACGTTTTGGCCAATTTATTAATTTTTTATTATTATAAAAATATTATTTTTATTCCTTTTTTAATACTTGTCCAATTATATTTTACCACATCAGCATTCTACTAACAAACAACACCAACATCCAACACCACCACTACTCCACTCACTAACACAACACAAACTAGTCAGCAATAAAGTGCAAAAAATCCACAACACGAACCCACAACACAAATGACCACTACAAATGGTCTAAGATATACTACGAGTATCTGTTAAACCCTTACAAATCTCATTCGAGCTTTTTACATGTCATCCGTTGTTCACGTTTCTAGATATAACAATGAATAATCTAATACTACAGTAATTGTTAATATCATAAACAAAGTGTAAAGAAATTATAAATCGACTTGATTTATAAAACAATATAACTTTGTCTTCCGTCCCTTATGCTTCCAACACTAATTATTACAGTAGTAATTCACTTAGTGATTCACTATTTAGTACTAGTAGATTAGTAAATGTTTACACCCATGTTGAACTTTATTATTTGTTTTAAATGTTTAATAAATATTTAGTAGATTATGTACGGAGTATTTGTTTACTAATTTACTACGGAGTAGATCAGTAAATGTTTACACCCACGTTTTTTTTTTATCATGTTCATTTCCTTAGAGCACTGAGGTGCCCGTGATCTTCTTCAGTGTCAATTTTCAGTGTCCATTTTACTGAGATTGACTGAATGACTGTTGGGTGAGGGTGTCCACAATGTCCATTTTCAGTGTTCACCCAACGTTCCGCCAACCTTAACTCGTCAAATTCGTTCCACGAATTTTGAATGATGCTCGTCGGTGTGTTTCGCTTTGAATGTCCGCCTTCTCCAACCTTTTCTTTACCTTTCGCTTTTGCCTTCGTCTTAGCGGATGTTGGTGTAGTGACCTCGTCTTCAACGGATGGAGTGAATGATTGATTTTGTGATTAAGCGTGTGGTACTTGAGATTGTGTGGTCCTTCTCTCGTTGTACCAAGTTATGAAATTTGCGTATTCCTCGGGTGACATTTGAGTTTGTGGTACTTGAGATTGTGTTGCTTGATCTTCTTCGGGAAATTCATCGTTAAATCCGGACCAATTCCAATTGTGACTAAGAGGGTTCTCGTCATTGTTGGAGTTTGGATTCATGATATTGTGTTTGATTTAGAAAGAAAAATAGTTGAGAATGAAAGAAAGAAAGAAGTGGTATGGAAGAAAGAAGTGGGTGAAGTGGTATGAAGTGTTGTATAAATGTGTTTGAAAGATGGAATAAGAAAAAAGAAAAAAAAAATATGTGGGTTTTGGACTGTTGGAATTTGAAAAAAAAAAAAAAAAAAAAATGGTCATATTTGCCAGCGTCGATAGCTGGAAGCGCTGTAAATCGACGCCGAATTTCGACGGTGGGCCGGCATCGATTTTGTGTGGACGGCGAGGGAAGGGACGGGGGGCACCGAGAGCTCTTATTTATTTTAAATGTTACTAATACTTATACTTTTAAAGATACGAGTTCAGAATCAATTGGTCTACCACTCAACCAATATTTCAATAGTTATATGACGTGACTTTAATTTCAAGTGTAGTGGTTTCAAATGTTTTACTCCGTATTATCATTTCTATATTTAAATATATATTTTTAATTTGATAACTCAAGTGTTTTATCAATTTTTATTAACAGTAGTTTAGGATGATCAAGGGGCCTAAACCATAAATACGATCATCTCCCGCAGTTGCATTACTCGTCTTCAACTGCTGCCCTGAAGGAAACCCGGACAAAAAAACTACTTTACAATAGATATTGGGACGACTAAGGATATTTAATTTGTTACAACTCAAAAACGAATATTTGACAATTGAATCGATCGTATATATAAAAACTATGTTACCCCATTTTGTAAAATATCCATAAAGAAATGATCGTTCATATGGGTAAAATATTATTTTTTATCCAATTTTTCAGTTACGAATTATATTATATTATAACTATTTACTACGTAATCATTAAAAGTTTTTCAACTTTTATTAAAAATACGTTTTCAGTTCTCCTAGCGAAACGGGACCCTCAACTATCTCATCATAAGGAACTGATTGTTTTCGTTTAAGCAAAACTATATTAAAAAGAGAAACTATATTAAAAAGAGGGGGTACACCTACCCTTTCAACTATCTCGTTATAAACAATTTTTGGATATTAGGTTGTATTGTAGCCCTCAGATTGGGTCGGGTTCCTTCTAAGCAACAGTTGAGGACGCTTATGCAACTGCGAGAGATGAACGCGTGGGTGATTTAGTTCTCCTGGGTGATCACGAACTGCTGTTCAAAAAACATAAAACAGTTTTTGGATATTGATTGTTTTTGTTAGAGCAAAATTATATTAAAAAGGAGAGGGTAAACCTATCCTTTGACAACCTCCACCGATTGGATCTTAAGGTCAACATGAGAGAAAAATTGGGTAACTTATGGTTAAAAGGACACGGGCTAGGATCGAACCCATTACTTCCGATTTATGCACACCGAGTTAACGTAATGGGACAAGAAAAATTAGTTAATATTGATGTTGTAATGGGTTAAATGAAATGATACTTGATACATTAACAATAAAGATATCCTCCTTCAACCTAAAGTTGCAAACAAATATAGTGGTCAGAATAAAGGGTGTAAATGGGTTGACAATGTTCCTAATATATTCTATATTTTCGATACTACCAGAGGCGGATCCAATGTATTAGAGGGCGGGCGCCCCCGGTGGATTTCGAAATTTTAGTGCAAATTTTTTCGGTTTTTCGATTTTGCCACCGGTGGAATTATTTTTTTGCCTCAAACCCTTCATATTTTGCCCCAAAACTTTCGTATTTTGCTCAAAAACCTCTAAATTTTGCTCAAAAATCTCTATATTTTTCCCCAAAACCTCTATATTTTGTCAAAAAAACATCCTTACGTTTTAAAACAAAATTCGCCCCCGGTGAAAATTTTTCCTACATCCGCCACTGGATACTACTAGCGAGATTAACAATGTTGTCGGGCAAGGATCATCTCGCAAACACAGTGTAGATGGTGGTAATCAATTTGGGGCCAAGAAAAGTTCTTATAAAGAAGAATTACACAATTTCCGGATCTTTATGGAAAACACGACGGAAGATTATACGCCTAACAAAACCTCAAAACAGTGAGGCTCGCCTCATGGAACATACACGGCCTAGGTAACAAGTCAAGAGGGGAGGCTGCTTCGATGGGGAAAATTGGGGTTGAAATGGAAGCTATGACAGCTGTTACCGTTGCGGGTAACTGTGTATGATATGTGTAAGGCTGCTTTTAAGGATATACAGATTACAGATGTGCGATTGGAACATAAAATTGGAGGAATAAGTGGGATTAGGTGAAGGGAGAAACGATGATAAAGTCAACTTCATCAAGAAGATGTAATGTGTGTTTGACATTTTCTTGCATTGTTTTGTACTGAATAATGTGCAGGTCAGCAAGTTGGAGATACAATGGTCACAGGTACAAGTGGCTTCAATTGAAATCCTGAGGAATGATGTAGGATTTTGCAGTTTGTTTTGGTCTACAACTTTTACCACAATCCTTTCAATATAGTTTTATTTCAATTAATTTTTCAAATAAATCAATCTATCTGCGTGTTTGGTGTTTTAATGAGGTGGAATCTATTGATCTTTATTTGAAACATTATTCTTGGTCCTGCAAAATTTGGGCCGAATTGTTTCAACGGTGGGTATTCGGTGGGTGGTACCGGTTACAATTATGGATTTTTCTTTTGATTGGTTTATGGAATGGGCATCAAAGTTTTCATTTTTTAGAGAATGATCTATCCGATGTCTTTTGAGCTATTTGGCTAACAAGAAACGTCTATATCTTCAATGGAAAACTTACATGCGGGTCTTTTTTACTATAATAGGCTTTCTTTTTTGGTTTTGGGATCTTAGTTTGTAGCACACTGTTCAAGTTGTTTGTTCTTCTCAGTTTGGGCTTTAAGCCTCTCTCATTATATTTGGGTTGTTATGGCTCTTCGTCTTCATTGTTTTGATGAAGGTTTATTCTGTTATGATATCATTGACTATACAAGATATGAAATCTAAGTGAATGACCAATATTATTACCCCATATCTTTTATACTGTTCCTCATTTGAAAAAATGAACATGAATAGTTTTTGTATAGTGATTTTTGTAGTATAAATATGCATATAATTGTAAGCATATGATGCACCCATTCTTACATTATATGCAAGTCTTATTCTTTACTCTCCATTCAAATCTTATATAAAAAGAAGTCTTATTGCTAAGCATAGGCCACTAAAGGTAGTTATAAGCCTACTGAATTATAACACGTTATCAGCACGATGTGCTCCGTATAATCAAGGTTTATCTAAGTATGTACAAGTCACTAATCAAGGCAAGTGCTCTCGTCTGGCAGTACGCTGCTTCGAATGGGTGTACCCTGGGAACAGACGTCGAATCTGTTTAAGGGAATTGTGTCAAACACAAGCCCGGTTCAACCTTCAATTCAGTTAGATCGTTCTATCTTTTCATTCTTATTATAATTACATGATCGTTATATGAATATTATGCTTGTGTAATCTATATGTTTCAGTTTCGTATATGCAAATATTACTACAAACTTAAACAGATTTTATCCACGAAACTTGTAGTGACCTGAACTTTTCCATGTTTATATATATTAAATGAAATTGATATTTATATGATTAAGTGTTTCCAACATGTTAAGCAATTAAACTTGTTAAGACTTGATTAATTGAAATATGTTTCATATAGACAATTGACCACCCAAGTTGACCGGTGATTCACGAACGTTAAAACTTGTAAAAACTATATGATGACATATATATGATCATATATATAGTTAACATGATATTATGATAAGTAAGTATCTCATTAGGTATTTTAACAATGAGTTATATACATAAAATTGTGTTTATTGAATTAAGAAACTCGAAACGATATATATAACGATTATCGTTATAACAACGTCTTACTAATTACATATGAATCATATTAAGATATTGTTACACTATGTTTAATCATGATAAATGATAAGTAAACATGTCATTATGTATATTAACAATGAACTACATATGTAAAAAACAAGACTACTAACTTAAGGATTTCGAAACGAGACATATATGTAACGATTATCGTTGTAACGACATTTAAATGTATATATATCATATTAAGATATATTAATATATCATAATATCATGATAATATAATAATTTAACATCTCATTAGATATAATAAACATTGGGTTAACAACATTTAACAAGATCGTTAACTTAAAGGTTTCAAATCAACATTTACATGTAACGACTAACGATGACTTAACGACTCAGTTAAAATGTATATACATGAAGTGTTTTAATATTTATTCATACACTTTTGAAAGACTTCAAGACACTTATCAAAATACTTCTACTTAACAAAAATGCTTACAATTACATCCTCGTTCAGTTTCATCAACAATTCTACTCGTATGCACCCGTATTCGTGCTCGTACAATACACAGCTTTTAGATGTATGTACTATTGGTATATACACTCCAATGATCAGCTCTTAGCAGCCCATGTGAGTCACCTAACACATGTGGGAACCATCATTTGGTAACTAGCATGAAATATCTCATAAAATTATAAAAATATGAGTAATCATTCATGACTTATTTACATGAAAACAAAATTACACATCCTTTATATCTAATCCATATACCAATGACCAAAAACACCTACAAACACTTTCATTCTTCAATTTTCTTCATCTAAGTGATCTCTCTCAAGTTCTATCTTCAAGTTCTAAGTGTTCTTCATAAATTCTATAAGTTCTAGTTTCATAAAATCAAGAATACTTCCAAGTTTGTTAGCTTACTTCCAATCTTGTAAAGTAATCATCCAACTTCAAGAAATCTTTCTTATTTACAGTAAGATATCTTTCTAATACAATGTAATACTCATATTCAAACTTTGATTCAATTTCTATAACTATAACAATCTTATTTCGAGTGGAAATCTTACTTGAACTTGTTTTCGTGTCATGATTCTGCTTCAAGAACTTTCAAGCCATCCAACGATCCTTTGAAGCTAGATCTATTTTTCTCATTTCCAGTAGGTTTATCCACAAAACCTGAGGTAGTAATGATGTTCATAACATCATTCGATTCATATATATAAAACTACCTTATTCGAAGGTTTAAACTTGAAATCACTAGAACATAGTTTAGTTAATTCTAAACTTGTTCGCAAACAAAAGTTAATCCTTCTAACTTGACTTTTAAAATCAACTAAACACATGTTCTATATCTATATGATATGCTAACTTAATGATTTAAAATCGGAAAACACGAAAAACACCGTAAAACCGGATATACGCCGTTGTAGTAACACCGCGGGCTGTTTTGGGTTAGTTAATTAAAAACTATGATAAAATTTGATTTAAAAGTTGTTCTTATGGGAAAATGATTTTTCTTATGAACATGAAACTATATCCAAAAATCATGGTTAAACTCAAAGTGGTAGTATGTTTTCCAAAATGGTCATCTAGACGTCGTTCTTTCGACTGAAATGACTACCTTTACAAAAACGACTTGTGACCTATAATTCCGACTATAAACTTATACTTTTTCTGTATAGATTCATAAACTTAAGTTCAATATGAAACCATAGCAATTGGATTCACTCAAAATGGATTTAAAACGAAGAAGTTATGGGTAAAACAAGATTGGTTATTTTTGCTTGTTGTAGCTACGTGAAAATTGGTATCAAATCTATATTAATCATATCCTAGCTAACTTATATTGTATTATACATGTATTCTAATATATTATGTAATCTTGGGATACCATAGACACGTATGCAAATGTTTTGACATATCATATCGACCCATTTATATATATTATTTGGAACAACCATAGACACTCTATATGCAGTAATGTTGGAGTTAGCTATACAGGGTTGAGGTTGATTCTAAAAATATATATAGTTTGAGTTGTGATCTAGCCTGAGACGTGTATACACTGGGTCGTGGATTGATTCAAGATAATATATATATCGATTTATTTCTGTACATCTAATTATGGACAACTAGTTGTACGTTACTAACAAGGACAGATGACTTAATAAACTTAAAACAGTAAAACGTATTAAAAATGTTGTAAATATATTTTGAACATACTTTGATATATATGTACATATTTGTTATAGGTTCGTGAATCGACCAGTGGCCAAGTCTTACTTTCCGACGAAGTAAAAATCTGTGAAAGTGAGTTATAGTCCCACTTTTAAAATCTAATATTTTGGGATGAGAATACATGCAGTTTTATAAATGTTTTACGAAATAGACACAAGTAAATGAAACTACATTATATGGGTGAATGATCGAAGCCGAATATGCCCCTTTTGCTTGGTAGCCTAAGAATTAGTAAACCGATCTACTAATTGACGCGAATCCTAAAGATAGATCTATTGGGCCTAACGAACCCCATCCAAAGTACCGGATGCTTTAGTACTTCGAATTCGTTTTTATCATGTCCGAAGGATTTCCCGTAATGATAGGGGATATTCTTATATGCATCTTGTTAATGTCGGTTACCAGGTGTTCACCATATGAATGATTTTTATCTCTATGTATGGGATGTATATTGAAATATGAAATCTTGTGGTCTATTATTATGATTTGATAATATATAGGTTAAACCTATAACTCACCAACATTTTTGTTGACGTTTTAAGCATGTTTATTCTCAGGTGATTATTAAGAGCTTCCGCTGTTACATACTAAAATAAGGACAAGATTTGGAGTCAATGCTTGTATGATATTATGTAAAAACTGCATTCAAGAAACTTATTTTTGATGTAATATATTCTTATTGTAAACCATTATGTAATGGTCGTGTGTAAACGGTATATTTTAGATTATCATTATTTGATAATCTACGTAATGCTTTTTAAACTTTTATAGATAAAATAAAGGTTATGGTTGTTTTAAAAATGAATGCAGTCTTTGAAAAACGTCTCATATAGAGGTCAAAACCTCGCAACGAAATCAATTAATATGGAACGTTTATAATCAATATGAATGGGACATTTCAGTTGGTATCCGAGCGTTGGTCTTAGAGAACCAGAAAATTGCATTAGTGTGTCTTACCGAGTTTGTTAGGATGCATTAGTGAGTCTGGACTTCGACCGTGTTTTTCTTCAAAAACGATTGCTTAACATTTTTTTTTTTTGGAAACAATATATTATTAACATGTAAATATTATGTGATATATTAATCTCTTAACGTGTTTGATATTGTGTGATAGATGTCTACCTCTAGTACAAATCCCATTGATTCACCTAATAATAATGAAGAGTTGTATATATTTTGGGAAGATTCACAAATTCCCAAAGAGGAACCGGAAGATGAGGAACCGGAAGAGGAGGAACCAGAAGAGGATGAATCAGAAGAGGAGGAACCAGAAGAAGAAGAGGTTCCGGAGGAAGAAATATTGATACCTATAGTAAATCGATTAAATAAAAGAAAATCCTCAACCAACGGACCAAAGTTAATAATGGTCAATGGCGTTTCCGCCGAGGAAGCAAAATATTGGGAAGATTACCAATTTTTCGATGAATCGGATCCCGATGAGGATTCCGATGATGTTATAGAAATTACCTCGACCCAATTTAATAAATCGAAAGAAAATAATATGGGAAAAGGTATAAAAATAGAGAAACCCGATTCCAACCCCGATGAACTTTATATGTATCGACAACATCCGTATTTCCTAAAATTTAACAATGACCCGGGAACCTCTAAACCACCAGGTTTTTCTAAACCATTATGAAAAACGACGGCTCGTATTAGAGGAACACCATATATTCCTAGAAAATTAGGAAAACGAACCAAGTCCGAAGAAGAAGAAACCAGTAATTCAGATTAGAAGGTTGTAATCATGTTGTGTATTATATGTATTGTAGTGTGCTTGTACTTTTATGTTCTATGTAAAAATTGCTTGTATTGTTTGTTAATTATCTTTTACGAATCTAATCCTTGTCTATTTTACAGTATAAAAACAAAATGGATGTTAAGGGTAGACAACCGAATATTTTAGAAGACCTACCAGAGGATATGATTGAGGAAATCTTGTCTAGAGTCGGTCAGAATTCATCAGCACATTTAGTTATGGCGAAATTAACTTGTCAAACATTTGAAAGACTTTCCAGAAATGCCTTAGTTTATAAAAGGCTTTCCTTTGATAGGTGGGGTATATCACATTGGGGAGACCGTAAGTTATGCCGTGTTTTCTTTAAAGCGTTAAATGCGGGGAAACCAAATGCAATTTTACGCTACGGGTTAATGTGATGACCCGGAAATTTCTGACCAAATTTAAACTTAATCTTTAACGTTTTCGACACGATAAGTAAAGTCTATGAAGTTGAATCTCAAAATTTTGAACTATTCAATTACCCTTCGATTGTTCTCAACGATTCGCGAACAATTATATGTAAACAGATACATACTATAACTTGAAAACGTAACAAAGTGTTGAGTATATGATACTGTGCATTAAACTTATTGGTTTGATTATCTGATTGATATATTTAACTACGAAGTTAAAAGATTATGCTAAACGATTGAGTTAAAAGATATTTACTAAGTCTTTTAATGATTACGATGTTGTTACGCGTCTCTGTTGTGAGGTCCATGCTGATTTGAGAAATCATTCATTCTTAACGATATTCGGACTAAATGGTAAAGTGTTTGTTTAAATAACGTAAACTAGACGATACAAAAATAAGGAATATTAACTGTTGGAATTAGATATATGAATAACTTGCGACGTATATTTAAAACGTGTTTATAAATATTATTTTGGTTACAAAACGTTTTGATTTAAAACAATATTATTAAATATACTTCGTTAGATAACGAGCCATTGATTTATAGAAGTAAATGACCAAAACACTCGAAAGTTTAAGATATACTTTGAGTGATATAGTTTATTGATAATTTAAATTATATTTTGACAAAGGTACGTGTCTCAAAATGTAAATTACAAGTTTTCTCAGCGTACGAAGGGACGTTCGAAAAACCGGAACCGGGACATAAGTCGAGTGACGACGTACGAGTCATCGGAACAAAAATTATAAGTCAACTATGCACGTGAATTTAATATAATATATAATTAATTATTTAAATTATATATATTATATATTCTATATTTAATTACGTCAACGAACTAGATTACAAAACAATTTAGTGCTGGACAGATGGCCCATGCGATCGCATGGGAAAATGCCTACACAGCCATGCGATCGCATGGCAGTAGATTTCAGGACACATGTATAAAATCTCGAAGTCTGGCTCAGTTTCATATCCTCCAACTATCTCGCTCTCTTTCTCTATTGTATTTATATTATTATTATTTTATTATTATTATTATTATTATTATTATTATTATTATTATTATTATTATTATTATTATTATTATTATTATTAATATTAAGATTATTATTAATCTTATTATTAATAGTATTAGTATTATTATTTTTACAATACAAAAATAATAATATACATAAAATATTACAACAGAGTGATGTCCAAATGATTTCAAAACGAGTTTTCGAACAAGCTAGAGCTAAGGAAATTATGGTTTATTACCAAGGAGGTTATGGGTATGATTTAAGGGTTTTGCTCGTGGGTCAAACTAGTGTTTATCATCTCCGTTACGTCTACGTACTTTCCTACAATATTGAATCTCAATATTAATACGTAAGCACTCATATTTTATCTTTCATAAATTAATTGTGTATCCATGTCTAGTGCTCGAGTATATATAGTTATACATGGTTGTATGCTTAATTTCGTCGTTAAACAGTTTATAATGAATCACGAATTAAATACATATATTACTGGTAAAAGGTATATGATATACATGTTTTTGGAAAGCTGGCGAAAAATCAATAACTTTTCATTTAGATATCGAATAATTTCGATAAACGGATTAAAAGATATGATCAACTGAATTATGATTGACGTTAATTGAAATTGCTTTTGAATCTACAATTAAGATTTAAACAACTTGTTTACGAGATTGATAAATTGGATTTTTGAATATTACCAACCGAGTAAATGAATCCTTATATAAGGTACGCCTCGTTTTGTTAAACAACTGTCAAAATTGACTTTTTGAAACGACTTTGGATAACTTTTGTATGTCGATATCGAGCATTAGGATTGTGATACACTATGACCTGACCTAGCTTGATAGACATTTATTGACCAACATATGTTCTCTAGGTTGAGATCTACGGTTATTTAGTAATCCGAGTTTCGATCACATTTTGGTGAACGACTTTATATGCTGCTAAGGTGAGTTTCATTTGCTCCCTTTTTAATTGCTTTTGAAATATATATTTTTGGGCTGAGAATACATGCACTTTATTTTAAACACAATGGATACAAGTACATACTAAATTCTACACCGAGTTTGAACCGAAAATCCCTTAGCTTTGGTAACTAGTAACTGCCGGTTATAAGAACTGGTGGGCGCGAGTAGTTATATATGGATCCATAGGGCTTGACATCCCCTTCTGTTCCAGGTATAGAAACCCTAGCCTGAACTATAAAACAAACGTATGCTATTTGAGTTTAGTACACGTTGGATTGCATGTATTGTACATGTTGGTTGCATGTATGTTAAAACAGGGGTACTTATTAAAACGTTAAAGTTTAGTTACCAGGGTGCTCAATCTTGTAGAATATTTGATAAACGTTTCTGGATGAAACAACTGAAATCTTGTGATCCACCTTTATATACAGATTATATGAAACAATAAAACTATGAACTCACCAACCTTGGTGTTGACACTTGTTAGCATGTTTATTCTCAGGTTTCCCAGAAGTCTTCCGCTGTTTGCTTATATGTTATACAAGCTATGTGCATGGAGTCATACATGGCATATTTTTCAAGGAAACGTTGCATTCACCAAATCATCACCATCTATCTTATTTTGACTGCATTGTCAACGGAAGTATTATTGTAAACTATTATATTACGATGATTGTCTATATGTAAAAATCATCAGATGTCGAAAACCTTTGATTTAAATATTCATTTATGGTGTGCCTTTTCAAAAGAATGCAATGTTTACAAAACGTATCATATAGAGGTCAAATACCTTGCAATGAAATCGATGAATGACGTGTTCGTCCATATGGATTTGGAGCGATCGTCACAGTTGGTATCAGAGCGTTGGTCCTAGTGAACCAGGTCTTGCATTAGTGTGTCTAACTGATAGTTGTTAGGATACATTCGTAAGTCTGGACTTCGACCGTGTCTGCATGTTAAAAGTTTTGCTTATCATTTCTTGTCGAAAATTACATGGTTATCATTCTTAAGTCTAGACACGTTTTTCTGCATTTATTGCATAAATAGTGTATAGACAAAAATTCATATCTTAGCATATCTGTTACTGTAAACTTTTCCTGACATCTTCCGAAAATTCCTCCGTGATTTATGAAATTTTGGTATTATATATACATATGTAAATTACGTATTGAAGAGTACCAATCTAAATTCTATAATCTATTTCATATCAAAAATCATCTCTCTAATTATACAAGATGGATCCCGTATCTAGTTCAAATTCCTTAAACTCCGACAGCTATTCTGATATGGATATTCACCTGAACTCCGAAGACAGTGTAACCGAAATGGATCAACCAATTAGCCATTATCTATTCTGGATGAATTGGGGATGGGTTCGTAGCCTACTTAATTATTGGACACAAGAAGAAGGCGATCCCTTCCATCCACCACATTGCCCTCTTGGCGAAGAACCTGAAGCACTTACCGGCGAACCTGTTCGTAATACCATTTTATCTCTCATCTCCAGAATATCACGTCATGATCATATACTCTCTCAAATTCTGGATCTTATTCATGCGCTCGTCCGAACCTCCAATCATCCTGGTGTAGTAGAAGAAGTCAACAAGCTTCGCGCTCGGGTAGTGGCTTTGGAGAATATGGTGCAAAGGTTATAAGCACCAGCAGAATCACTGGCATCAACAGTACCACCGACAACAACACCAACAGTACCATTACCACCACCAACAACATCCGCACCGCAAGCCTCAACATCACAATATGTACCTTGAACATCAACGTCATACGCACCATAGATACCAAGGAGTACCAACAACAATAACCGATGAAGTATTGATTCATAACTTCATTGGAGAAATATTCTGCGGCGAATATGTAATATCTAAAGTCTTAGAGATAATCTATTCCAGCCGTAACAGTAAATCAGATAAGTGGACCGAAATGATAGAAGGAAGAGTAGAAACCCTGACCGGAATGGTGCACGATTTACAAGCTAGACTTGTTTTATCAACAGCATCAACAGTACCCTTAGCCTCACCAGCACAGTCAGTGCTGTCAACATCGCCTCTAACATCACAAGCTCCGCCAGTTCAAGAAAGCATCGTGGACATCATTACGAGTCAACAACGAGTATATTGTATCAATGAGTTATGAAGTAATAACTCAATTCCTCTAAAGAATTTATATGTATATCTTATATATATAAATTTTAAAACCATCATAAATCTTTTTCGTACTAAGCTATTACTTGTGAATCTTAACTAGTAGGTATTACTCGGTTAATTCATATTACTAATATGCTATGATATACATCCTTCGTTAACGACTTAACCATCGTTAACTACAATCTCTGTTTCAACTCAATGAATTTCATTTCATAATAAACCAGGTGTATTATTCAATTACATAATTGATTTTACATTTTCATTTTCGATGTACTCAAAACTTTTCAGAAAACATCATCCGTGCCTTATAAGGTTCACACAAATTTTCCACGAGCACCACACCCTTCACCAAGGAATATCAATAAGAATAAATAATGAAGTATTGATTTCATTAGCGAAATACTCCGCAAAGATTATGTATTCTTTAATATTTTAAAGATTAATCATTTCTAAGTCAAGCCGAAAATCAAATGAGCTTAATATGATATTAACTCATTAAATCTGTATTACATCTGAAGAAAATATACATACATATATTTTCATAAAGACAGTAATAAAAATTCTTTTGTACAAAATATTACTTGTGAAATCTTTAACGGGTAGGTAATACCCGGGAAATATTTAAGTTTGCAATTAATATGTTACACTGTACATTCTTCAACTTTGATTAAAAAATTATTAACAATACTCACAACGAAATACAATCATTTTCATACAAATTCAATTACATATTCTGATATTGACAGATCAGAATCCAAGTCATAACTCTGAACCGGTGACATCATTCTTTGATCTATACATCTTTCAAAGCTATACTTTGACTTCAAAACTGTGCAAGATCCTTTAATGTTGTTAATACCGAAAATAATCTTGCAATTCTTTTCAAGATATCAATTTTCATCACACTTCCAACCAGTCAACTTCGACTTTTCAGATTAACTTTATTGTAACCTTGACATATACGTTCTTGTTACAAATAATGTCGGAACAAGTAATGCCGAAACGAATAGTGTCGGAGCAAGTAATACCAACGCTGTTTGTTATAAATGTGGAAAACCGGGCCACATTATTAGAAATTGCCCGAATCAGGGGAATACTAATGGGCAGGGCCGTGGAAGAGTTTTCAATATTAATGCGGCAGAAGCACAGGAAGACCCGGAGCTTGTTACGGGTACGTTTCTTATTGACGATAAATCTGCTTATGTTTTATTTGATTCGGGTGCAGATAGAAGCTATATGAGTAGAGAATTTTGTGCTAAATTAAGTTGCCCATTGACGCCTTTGGATAGTAAATTTTTACTCGAATTAGCAAACGGTAAATTAATTTCAGCAGATAATATATGTCGGGAGAGAGAAATTAAACTGGGGGATGAAACGTTTAAAATTGATTTAATACCAGTCGAGTTAGGGAGTTTTGATGTAATAATTGGCATGGGCTGGTTGAAAAAGGTGAGAGTAGATGTCGTTTGTTGCAAAAATGCGATTCGCATTATGCGTGAAAAAGGAAAACCTTTAATGGTGTACGGAGAAAAGAACAACGAGAAATTAAATCTTATTAGTAGTTTGAAGGCGCAAAAACTAATAAGAAAAGGTTGTTATGTCATTCTAGCACACATCGAGGAAGTTAAACCTGAAGAAAAGAACATCAGTGATGTTCCCGTCGCAAAAGAATTTCCCGATGTATTTTCGAAAGAATTACCGGGATTACCCCCACATCGATCCGTTGAATTTCAAATAGACCTTGTACCAGGAGCTGCACCAATAGCTCGTGCTCCATACAGACTCGCACCCAGCGAAATGAAAGAATTACAAAGTCAGTTACAGGAACTTTTAGAGCGTGGTTTCATTCGACCAAGTACATCACCATGGGGAGCTCCTGTTTTGTTTGT
Source organism: Rutidosis leptorrhynchoides (assembly GCF_046630445.1). Taxonomy (NCBI): domain Eukaryota; kingdom Viridiplantae; phylum Streptophyta; class Magnoliopsida; order Asterales; family Asteraceae; genus Rutidosis; species Rutidosis leptorrhynchoides. Next base: position 586,845,858 of record NC_092335.1, on the reverse strand, counting down.
CAATAAGAAAGATGGTACATTCAGGTTGTGTATCGACTACCGAGAGTTGAACAAACTTACCATCAAGAACCGCTACCCACTACCGAGAATCGACGACTTATTTGATCAACTACAAGGCTCGTCTGTTTATTCGAAGATCGATTTACGTTCTGGATATCATCAAATGCGGGTGAAGGAGGATGATATTCCAAAGACTGCTTTTAAGACGCGTTACGGTCATTACGAGTTTATGGTTATGCCGTTTGGATTGACTAACGCACCAGCTGTGTTCATGGACCTCATGAACCGAGTGTGTGGGCCATATCTTGACAACTTTGTCATTGTTTTCATCGATGACATACTTATTTACTCGAAGAATGATCAAGAGCACGAAGAACATTTGAGAAAAGTGCTAGAGTTGCTGAGAAAAGAAAAACTGTACGCTAAGTTTTCAAAGTGTGCATTTTGGTTGGAAGAAGTTCAATTCCTCGGTCACATAGTGAACAAAGAAGGTATTCAGGTGGATCCGGTAAAGATTGAAACCGTTGAAAAGTGGGAAACCCCGAAAACTCCGAAACACATACGCCAGTTTTTAGGACTAGCTGGTTACTACAGAAGGTTCATCCAAGACTTTTCCAGAATAGAAAAACCCTTGACTGCATTAACGTATAAAGGGAAGAAATTTGAATGAAAAGATGAACAAGAGAAAGCGTTTCAATTGTTAAAGAAAAAGTTAACTACGGCACCTATATTGTCATTACCTGAAGGGAATGATGATTTTGTGATATATTGTGACGCCTCAAAGTAAGGTCTCGGTTGTGTATTAATGCAACGAACGAAAGTAATTGCTTATGCGTCTAGACAATTGAAGATTCACGAACAGAATTATACGACGCATGATTTGGAATTAGGTGCGGTTGTTTTTGCATTAAAGACTTGGAGGCACTACTTATATGGGGTCAAAAGTATTATATATACCGACCACAAAAGTCTTCAACACATATTTAATCAGAAACAACTGAATATGAGGCAGCGTAGGTGGATTGAATTGTTGAATGATTACGACTTTGAGATTCGTTACCATCCGGGGAAGGTAAATGTGGTAGCCGACGCCTTGAGCAGAAAGGACAGAGAACCCATTCGAGTAAAAGCTATGAATATAATGATTCACACTAACCTTACTACTCAAATAAAGGAGGCGCAACAAGGAGTTTTAAAAGAGGGAAATTTAAAGGATGAAATACCCAAAGGATCGGAGAAGCATCTTAATATTCGGGAAGATGGAATCCGGTATAGGGCTGAAAGAATTTGGGTACCAAAATTTGGAGATATGAGAGAAATGGTACTTAGAGAAGCTCATAAAACCAGATACTCAATACATCCTAGAATGGGGAAGATGTACAAGGATCTCAAGAAACATTTTTGGTGGCCAGGTATGAAAGCCGATGTTGCTAAATACGTAGGGGAATATTTGATGTGTTCTAAGGTCAAAGCGAAGCATCATAAACCATCAGGTCTACTTCAACAACCCGAAATCCCGGAATAGAAATGGGAAAACATTACCATGGATTTCATCACTAAATTGCCAAGGACTGCAAGTGGTTTTGATACTATTTGGGTAATAGTTGATCGTCTCACCAAATCAGCACACTTCCTGCCAATAAGAGAAGATGACAAGATGGAGAAGTTAGCACGACTGTATTTGAAGGAAGTCGTCTCCAGACATGGAATACCAATCTCTATTATCTCTGATAGGGATGGCAGATTTATTTCAAGATTCTGGCAGACATTACAGCAAGCATTAGGAACTCGTCTAGACATGAGTACTGCCTATCATCCACAAACTGATGGGCAGAGCGAAAGGACGATAAAAACGCTTGAAGACATGCTACGAGCATGTGTTATTGATTTCGGAAACAGTTGGGATCGACATCTACCGTTAGCAGAATTTTCCTACAACAACAGCTACCATTCAAGCATTGAGATGGCGCCGTTGGAAGCACTTTATGGTAGAAAGTGTAGGTCTCCGATTTGTTGGAGTGAAGTGGGGGATAGACAGATTACGGGTCCGGAGATAATACAAGAAACTACCGAGAAGATCATCCAAATTCAACAACGGTTGAAAACCGCCCAAAGTCGACAAAAGAGCTACGCCGACATTAAAAGAAAAGATATAGAATTTGAAATTAGAGAGATGGTCATGCTTAAGGTTGCACCTTAGAAAGGCGTTGTTCGATTCGGTAAACGAGGGAAATTAAATCCAAGGTATATTGGACCATTCAAGATTATTGATCGTGTCGGACCAGTAGCTTACCGACTTGAGTTACCTCAACAACTCGCGGCTGTACATAACACTTTCCACGACTCGAATTTGAAGAAATGTTTTTCTAAAGAAGATCTCACTATTCCGTTAGACGAAATCCAAATCAACGAAAAACTTCAATTCATCGAAGAACCCGTCGAAATAATGGATCGTGAGGTTAAAAGACTTAAACAAAACAAGATACCAATTGTTAAGGTTCAATGGAATGCTCGTAGAGGACCCGAGTTCACCTGGGAACGAGAAGATTAGATGAAGAAGAAATACCCGCACTTATTTCCAGAAGATACGTCAACACCTCCAACTGCTTAAAATCTCAGGACGAAATTTATTTAACAGGTAGGTAATGTAGTGACCCGAACTTTTCCATGTTTATATATATTAAATGAAATTGATATTTATATGATTAAGTGTTTCCAACATGTTAAGCAATCAAACTTGTTAAGACTTGATTAATTGAAATAGGTTTCATATAGACAATTGACCACCCAAGTTGACCGGTGATTCACGAACGTTAAAACTTGTAAAAACTATATGATGACATATATATGATTATATATATAGTTAACATGATATTATGATAAGTAAGTATCTCATTAGGTATTTTAACAATGATTTATATATATAAAATTGTGTTTATTGAATTAAGAAACTCGAAATGATATATATAACGATTATCGTTATAACAACGTCTTACTAATTACATATGAATCATATTAAGATATTGTTACACTATGTTTAATCATGATAAATGATAAGTAAACATGTCATTATGTATATTAACAATAAACTACATATGTAAAAAACAAGACTACTAACTTAAGGATTTCGAAACGAGACATATATGTAACGATTATCGTTGTAACGACATTTAAATGTATATATATCATATTAAGATATATTAATATATCATAATATCATGATAATATATTAATTTAACATCTCATTAGATATAATAAACATTGGGTTAACAACATTTAACAAGATCGTTAACTTAAAGGTTTTAAATCAACATTTACATGTAACGACTAACGATGACTTAACGACTCAGTTAAAATGTATATACATGTAGTGTTTTAATATGTATTCATATACTTTTGAAAGACTTCAAGACACTTATCAAAATACTTCTACTTAACAAAAATGCTTACAATTACATCCTCGTTCAGTTTCATCAACAATTCTACTCGTATGCACTCGTATTCGTACTCGTACAATACACAACTTTTAGATGTATGTACTATTGGTATATACACTCCAATGATCAGCTCTTAGTAGCCCATGTGAGTCACCTAACACATGTGGGAACCATCATTTAGCAACTAGCATGAAATATCTCATAAAATTACAAAAATATGAGTAATCATTCATGACTTATTTACATGAAAACAAAATTACACATCCTTTATATCTAATCCATATACCAAAGACTAAAAACACCTAAAAACACTTTCATTCTTCAATTTTCTTCATCTAAGTGATCTCTCTCAAGTTCTATCTTCAAGTTCTAAGTGTTCTTCATAAATTCTATAAGTTCTAGTTTCATAAAATCAAGAATACTTCCAAGTTTGCTAGCTTACTTCCAATCTTGTAAAGTGATCATCCAACTTTAAGAAATCTTTCTTATTTACAGTAAGATATCTTTATAATACAAGGTAATACTCATATTCAAACTTTGATTCAATTTCTATAACTATAACAATCTTATTTCGAGTGGAAATCTTACTTGAACTTGTTTTCGTGTCATGATTCTGCTTCAAGAACTTTCAAGCCATCCAATGATCCTTTGAAGCTAGATCTATTTTTATCATTTCTAGTAGGTTTATCCATAAAACCTGAGGTAGTAATGATGTTCATAACATCATTCGATTCATATATATAAAGCTACCTTATTCGAAGGTTTAAACTTGAAATCACTAGAACATAGTTTAGTTAATTATAAACTTGTTCGCAAACAAAAGTTAATCCTTCTAACTTGACTTTTAAAATCAACTAAACACATGTTATATATCTATATGATATGCTAACTTAATGATTTAAAACCGAAAAACACAAAAAACGCCGTAAAACAGGATATACGCCGTTGTAGTAACACCGCGGGCTGTTTTGGGTTAGTTAATTAAAAAATATGATAAATTTTGATTTAAAAGTTGTTCTTCTGGTAAAATGATTTTTCTTATGAACATGAAACTATATCCAAAAATCATGGTTAAACTCAAAGTGGTAGTATGTTTTCCAAAATGGTCATCTAGACGTCGTTCTTTCGACTGAAATGACTACCTTTACAAAAACGACTTGTGACCTGTAATTCCGACTATAAACTTATACTTTTTCTGTATAGATTCATAAAATTAAGTTTAATATGAAACCATAGCAATTGGATTTACTCAAAACGGATTTAAAACGAAGAAGTTATGGGTAAAACAAGATTGGTTATTTTTGCTAGTTGTAGCTACGTGAAAATTGGTATCAAATCTATATTAATCATATCCTAGCTAACTTATATTATACATGTATTCTAATATATTATGTAATCTTGGAATAACATAGACACGTATGCAAATGTTTTGACATATCATATCGACCAATCTATATATATTATTTGGAACAACCATAGACACTCTATATGCAGTAATGTTGGAGTTAGCTATACAGGGTTGAGGTTGATTCCAAAAATATATATAGTTTGAGTTGTGATCTAGCCTGAGACGTATATACACTGGGTCGTGGATTGATTCAAGATAATATATATCGATTTATTTCTGTACATCTAATTATGGACAACTAGTTGTAGGTTACTAACAAGGACAGCTGACTTAATAAACTTAAAACAGTAAAACGTATTAAAAATGTTGTAAATATATTTTGAACATACTTTGATATATATGTACATATTTGTTATAGGTTCGTGAATCGACCAGTGGCCAAGTCTTACTTCCCGACGAAGTAAAAATCTGTGAAAGTGAGTTATAGTCCCACTTTTAAAATCTAATATTTTGGGATGAGAATACATGCAGTTTTATAAATGTTTTATGAAATAGACACAAGTAAAAGAAACTACATTATATGGGTGAATGATCGAAGCCGAATATGCCCCTTTTGCTTGGTAGCCTAAGAATTAGTAAACCGATCTACTAATTGACGCGAATCCTAAAGATAGATCTATTGGGCCTAACGAACCCCATCCAAAGTACCGGATGCTTTAGTACTTCGAATTCGTTTTTATCATGTCCGAAGGATTTTCCGGAATGATAGGGGATATTCTTATATGCATCTTGTTAATGTCGATTACCAGGTGTTCACCATATGAATGATTTTTATCTCTATATATGGGATGTATATTGAAATATGAAATCTTGTGGTCTATTATTATGATTTGATAATATATAGGTTAAACCTATAACTCACCAACATTTTTGTTGACGTTTTAAGCATGTTTATTCTCAGGTGATTATTAAAAGCTTCCGCTGTTGCATACTAAAATAAGGACAAGATTTGGAGTCCATGCTTGTATGATATTATGTAAAAACTGCATTCAAGAAACTTATTTTTGATGTAATATATTCTTATTGTAAACCATTATGTAATGGTCGTGTGTAAACGGTATATTTTAGATTATCATTATTTGGTAATCTACGTAATGATTTTTAAACCTTTATAGATAAAATAAAGGTTATGGTTGTTTTAAAAATGAATGCAGTCTTTGAAAAACGTCTCATATAGAGGTCAAAACCTCTCGACGAAATCAATTAATATGGAACGTTTATAATCAATATGAACGGGACATTTCAAAACGGAGATGTTTTGATAATGGGATTAAATTCTTATATACACTGAAACCTTAATAACATGATACGCTTGCAACTTTACGTTGATAATTAAAGTGATTTTATATGCTTTAATAAACATGAGTTTATTTACTTCGTTTTTGCAATCTGAATTGTTATTTGCCTTTTAAAGGGAATAATGAAAAGATTTTATAATATCATGTTATAAACAAGATGAGTTTATTATTGTGCACTTAACTTATCTGATAGCCTACTAAATTACCTCAGAACATAGTTGTGAATAAATTTAATATCTATATACTTTTAATTTGCAGCCAATAATCATAAATAAATTTAAATATTATGATTATAATATATGTGGATTATGATTTGATCCAAATTGTAGATACCGGTTGTGATAAGAATATGTATAATACATTAATACATCACTAGCACATGTTTTAAGCAGCTTACGGTTGATTGTGTAATTTGTTAATCTTACTAATATCCTTGTAATCTACTTTGCTTCTTTTACTTGTGTTGCTAAAATTTTAAACATAAAACCTTGCTTATATGGATTAAACTGAGACACCGTATTGTCACAGTCGACAATTTGCTAGCTGTAAATGGTTATGATGTACTTTACAATGAAAACCTACTGATGTTCATATTATAAGTTGTGATAATTATGTGCAAATTTCACAACGTAAGGTACAACTACTAATTATGAGATCACGATATCATGTGATTTTCCCAACAACCAATATATATATTTTATCAATATTTAATTATTGGATAATGACTTAATGGGAGTAGTTGTTATGCATGGAAATATATGATTTACTAAATCTGTTGATTTGGATGTATATTGATATTGAATATTTAAAGATATATGTGCATAATTGTTATGATAATGACCTTTTTAGTTTAAAATAAATAAATGTACATTTAGATAAGTTTATGACTTATAAATATTGAATTTATTATGATGATTATATAGAATGCAGATCAAAACACCATATGTGTGATGACCCATAAATTTTCGACCAAATTTAAACTTAATCTTAAAATAATAAATGCTCTCGACATGGTAAGTAAAGTCTGTAATGTTGAGTATTAAACTTTAGAACAGTTTAGATGGATTCATTTGACCTTTGACTACTCCCGACGATTCACGAACCTTTAATTGTAACTAGGAATGTAAAAATAAATAATTATGTATGTAAGTAATTATATTAGTATTAATGATCTATTAAGTAATTTAGTTATTATGAAAGCTAACTTTAAATAACTAAAGGTTTTTATTTTGAATATATATAGTATATTGCATATAAATGGTTCAAACATATTTTGCCAACATTATCAAAATATTAAATGTATAATGTTATACTTTATGGTTAATTGTTTAATATATATAATTAATTATCTACATAACATTTAAAATATAATTGTATACATATAGTAATTATTAATAGAAATTAATATAATCTATTATTATTATCAATAATAAAATAATTATTATAATTTTTAGGATTACTAGCATCTTTATTATTTATTAATATTATTATTAATAATATAAATGCTATTATTAATAATACATCTATTAATTATTAGTATTTCTATTATGATTATTGTTACTACTATTACATTTTTATTCAGAATTATTATTTATTATTAATTAGTATAATGATTATTATTACTAACATATACATTAAAAAAATAAATAAATAAAATAAATTATGACTTATAAAAATCAGAAAGGTACCGGTTAGTTTGATGTAGCTATCACTACTGTGTAATTTTTTTGTTTATGTCGATTTGTTATCAGTCACAATTAAGAAACAGCAATGTTACATTATATATCTCCTACCATGTAATGTGTATCGATTATATATAAAAAAAAAGAAGCTGGAAAGATAAAAATAAAAATAAAATTCGTTTTCTCTCTGTTCTTGCTTCATTTCTTCAAATCTCGAAATTGAATCATATTTCAAATTGTAAAAATGCAGAGTTGTTAAGAACATTTAACTCAAACAATCTGCAAAGTTTTAAACATTAATTTTCAGAATCAAGAACAAATTTTGGAGTCAACGTTTTTGAACAAAAAGTCAAATGAATCGTTCTTGGCAAAATTCGTAATTGTTTTTGATATCTCCAGTCAAATTAATGATTCCAATAGTTTCTATGAACTATTTAAAAATTTTTTTATGTTGAACTCATGATCTAAAAACTCTTTAAAAATGGAAATCATTATTTTTTTTTAGAAAAGCAGCGACAGCAGCAATTACGTATTTTTTTTATTTTTTTTCTTTTCAATTAATCATCAATAATCGTTTCTATGTTAGCTATTAAACAATAAAATCGATCTTTGTAATAGATTAAGGTTGAATAGGGTGTGAGTCGATTGAATAAATGATGAAGATGATGGGGAACAAGAGAAACAGAAAGTTAAATGGTATAAGAATAATTAGACTGACTATTAAAACAGAAATAGGAAAGCAGAGGAATGGTTATGAGGTGTTTCAGGTTTACAAGGGGTCTCGGGTTCGATTCCTGCTGGTGACAAGTATATTTTTTTTAACATATAATGAGGTAACACAATTTTTCTAAAAATTATTATTATTATTATTGTTATTATTATTATTGTTATTATTATTATTGATTAGCGTTATGGTATTATTAATTATCAATATGACTATTAAAATTAGTAACATTAATATAGTTTGTATTACTATCATTACTAGTATTATTACTAAAAAGGATTATTCTTAATATTATCAGTAGTACCATTATAAGTATTACTAATACTATTATTATTAAGTTTATCATTTTAAGTATTGTTATCAAATTTTACTATTTCAAATATTATCTTAGTATTACTACAATTACTTGTTTCAACAAACAAATGAGATATATATAAAAATATATGTTATATACAAAACCTATCTATATTAATACTTTTATTTTTATTTTATTTTTACGAAAAATGAACACATTTAATTAAATAACGAAATATATATAAATTATTATATCACTAATATATATATATATATATATATATATATATATATATATATATATATATATATATATATATATATATATATATATATATATATATATATATATATATATATATATATATATATATATATATATATATATATATATATATATATATATATATATATATATATATATATTTTCGATTACGATTATATGTGTTAATGAATAGATAAATGATATAGGTTCGTGAATCCGAGGTCAACCCTGCATTTGTTCAATGTCATTATATGTATTTTTACTACAAAATACATTGGGTGAGTTTCATTTGCTCCCTTTTTAAATGTTGTTGCATTATATATTTTTGGGCTGAGAATACATGCGTTATTTTTATAACTATTTTACGAAATGGACACAAGTACTAAAAACATATTCTACGTTGAGTTGTACCACTTTGCATATCTTTGATGTTTCGCGAGGTGTATATAAAATAGCTATTAATTTTAGCAGGAAAATACTATTAAATACGATACAATTTTACACAAGATATTTATTTATTTAGAGAATGGATATACTTAAACCTTGCTACAACACTTATAGGCAGTGTACCTAATCGTACAGTAGTGTAGTTTTTAGTAAGTCCGGTTCGTTCCACAGGGAAAATCTTTAAACAAAGCTTAACGCTATATTAGTTTACTTTTATAAAAATACAAATATATATAAGTAATATTATTATTATAAAGGGGGGTTTTTTACCGTTTAATGACCGGTTTGTCGATTTTAAAACTTTAGTCGCAGTTAAAACCAAATTTAAAATATTAAAAATAAATACAAGACTTAAATTAAAGCGTAAAGTAAATAACGATAATGAAATTGCGAATAATAAAAGAGCGATAAAATAAACTTGCGATAATTAAAAAGTACGATAATTAAAAGTGCAATTAAATACAATAATAATAAATAAAAATACGATAATTAGAAGTGCAATTAAATATAAAATAAAGGAAATAAAATATGAAATAAATTAATTATGCTTATTTAAACTTCCGTAATCATGATGTTTGATGTGTTGATTTTAGTTTTATGCCCATGGGTTAATTGTCCTTTGTCCTGGATTATTTAATATGTCCATACGGATTTGTCCATAATAGTCCATCAGTCATAAATATAAAGAGCGAAAGCCTTCGTCAAATTATTCTTATTCCCGAAGTCAAATATTCCAACTAATTGGGGATTCGAATTGTAACAAGGTTTTAATACTTTGTTTAATGAATACACCAGGTTATCGACTGCGTGTAAACCAAGGTTTTACTACTTTGTTAACAATTACACCAATTACCCTTGAATGTAATTCACCCCTGTTTCAACAAGTCTATTAACTATTAATCCAGTTCTGTATCCGGTAAAATGAATAATTATTGGTATTTATAGATATCCCGCCCACCGTACCCAGTCAAGCGTATGTGGTTATATATAAATACGTCGAATTATAAGTTTGTATATTAAATTAACAAGGTATTGTTTAATTAATATAAAACCCATTAATAACCCATAGTCTAATTTCCACAAGTGTCGTTCTTTTATCCAAACCCCAATTATAGTACAAAGCCCAATTACCCAATTTTAGTAATTAGCCCAACATCATGATTAATTCGGATTAAATAAGCATAATAATAACTTAGCTACGAGACATTAATGTAAAAAGGTTGAACATAACTTACAATGATTAAAAATAGCGTAGCGTTACACGGACAGAATTTCGACTTACACCCTTACAACATTCGCTAACATACCCTTATTATTAGGATTAAAATTAAAATTAAAATTAAAATTAAAATATAAATATAAATATATACGATATAGATAGAGAGATGGATATATAAGTTATGAAAAATGATCAGAATTCGGTTGGCTTTATAGGGAATTGAGTTCAGGTATACTCCGCGACTCGCGGCCCATTTTGCCTTCAAACTCCGCGAGTCGCGGAGTTTGAAATTACAGCTCACAGACTTTGGAGTCTTTCTTGCCGACGGATTTTTTTAATTTATATAATATATAAATAATTATAAGAATTATTTAAATATTATATTATATTTATGTGCATAGTTGACTTGTAATTTTTAGTCCGTTGCGTCGAGCGTTGAAAGTTGACTCTGGTCCCGGTTCCGGATTTTCGAACGTCCTTGCGTACAATTTAATATCTTGTACTTTGCGTTTTGAATCTTGTACTCTTGTAATTTCGAGACGTTTCTTATCAATAATTGGAACCTCTTTGATTGTCTTTTGTACTTTTGAGCTTTTTGGTCGTTTGCTTCTTCAATTCGTCGAATCTGTCTTTTGTCTTCACCTTTTATTATTTAAACGAATATCACTTTTAAATAGAACAATTGCAACTAAAAGCTTGTCTTTCTTGAGGAATAATGCTATGAAATATATATTCGTTTTTAGCATTATCAAATATTCCCACACTTAAGCGTTGCTTGTCCTCAAGCAATATCGTCTTGAAATACTAGAATCACTTCTTTATTCTTCACACTTTGTACATCAGTGATTTCTATACGGCGGTATAAACAATGGTAGTAACGATATGGTTTACAGTCGAACATGACTATAAAAATTTAGATCCATTAAGGAAATTAGATCTTTATGAAAACATTTGATCTTTTGAAAATTAAATCTAGTTTTTACCCTAGATAAGTTTTCCGGAATAACCCTTTACCGGTGTTTGCAAAATATTTTTGTGGGTTTGATGGGTTTCAGATTTGAAAATTTTAGCTCAAAACTTGCGGTTTTGTGTCACCCACTTGCTAACCTTGTATTAGGAAAGCAACACGTCCAGTTTACTTGTCCCGTATATTACCTTGCGGTAAACTACCGTCCGGTTGTAAAGGAAAGCGTTGGACAAGCAACTGTTAAGGCAATTTCCCCTGACATGCTTTTAATTATGGTCTATAACGTGTCGGACGCAATTACTATCCTTGGTAGGAGCAATAGTAAAGCTCACCCTTATGATTTTTCGGTCTGGCACAAGGTCCTGTCTTTGACCACTATGCAACCACCGTTCTTACGGTTGACACCCGATTTAGTTCAGGTGACCTAATGAATTCCAGGTGAATTCCTAGGATTTTACGTTCAATGGTAATGAACGCGTTGAAAATAGGGTTTTCAGAAAACAAATCGGTTTGTAATTTTGATCAAAATATTTTCTCGTTCAAGCTCGAGTTTAGATATCATTGAATTCCATGAGTTTGTAATTCTCAATCTTTAAGGTCAATCTCAAGGATTGAGTAATATCAGGCTTAAAAGCTGATTTTTGATCTTTTAAGGAGATTATCCTTTCTGGGGATCTGATTCATTAGTCTTATCCAGCTAATTTGCATGGTGCCCCCCCATTGTACGAGATAAATCCTTCTCATGGTTAGGATAAATCTAACCACTTGGCGACCCTGTTTAATGCTGAGGTCCGTGGATTTCCTACTGATTTTAGTGATGACTTTTCTAGATTTTTCGTCAACCTACAGCTGGTCTGGACGACAACTTCTTGACCTAAATCAAGAAGCACGTGTCTTTTTCGGAAGACTTTACTTCCTTTTAATGATGGAATCGATTCATCGTGTAGATCCATCTCTTCTTTTCTTTCATCGGGTAAAACAGTTTAGTTTAGTCCAAAGCAAAAGTATTTTTAGTTATTTGTTAAAGATATATGTGACATATGTTTAAGATAACTTGGTAAATTTTCCCACACTTGGCTTTTATTTTCCTTTTTATTGTCCTCTATTCCATTTTAAATGAATTTTAACATTTTGGTTTGTTTCTCAATTTATGTCCTTTCTGAGGTAACAATAATTTCGGTGTTAAAACCAAGTTTTATCGTTCATAAATATGTATAAACATGATTTTGAGTTTATTTAATTGAAAATTTTTACTAGAATTGGGTAGTCAGTATATAAGACTAGGGCTGTTCTTTATTATCAGAGAGCACTAGATTCTAATACAACTACTGCTTTACTAGTATTTTTAATGGTAACCAAGTGTTTAAGATAAAAATTTTAAAATCCGAAAGAATTTAACCCCTTCCCACACTTAAGATCTTGCAATGCCCTCATTTGCAAGAAATCAGTAATAATTTAAATTATTGAGGGTGATTTGTGTGAAAATGATTAAATTTTACCAAAGTTTCCAAATATATTGGCGTTTGTTTGCTGAATGATAAATGGTGCACATCATTTGTTCATTCCGTCTTGTTGTTATTTCACATATATTTTGCATCTTGTCATCAAAATTAGTTGCTTTTGCTGAACTTAATGCCAGTCTTTGAAAATGCGTTGTTTTACCCTGTTGTGTACATAAGATAAACTGCAAACATATATACATATTTTTGAAGTTTGGTATATTACCCCACATTCAAAAATTATTAAAATCTAAGAATAAAAGTTAGAAAATTATAAAAACTATTACAATATTAACATAAGTATTAAATGTATCAACATTACAAATTACAAAATAAATAAAACTAAGTAGACTAGGGATGATACTGATACCAATAGGGGTTCCATGCATAACCATAGGTGCTATAGAATGCTTCGGCAGGGTTATACGTAGGATACGGTGGTTGCATCTCTATAGACCAGGGAGGGAATATGGGTTTTGGTGTAGGAATATAGTTTCTACCTATATGTTGGCAATGAGCTATGATTTGGTTTTGATGAACTTTCCAATCTTCAAATGCTCTCTGTCTAGCATTTTCGTACTCCTGTGAAGCTATAAACCTTTGCATTTCTTGCATTTCATTTCCCCCTTCTACATTACCTTGCTGTTGGTTTCTCTCAACTTGTGGATGTCTACCATGGTATTGTACTGCGGCGTTATTTCGCCTCTTCAAAACTTTCGCACCATGGTATACATTTAAACCTATAGTATCGCGGGGTTCTGGTTCTTCGACTAATAATCCCCCCCGACTTATATCCACACCGAGATATTCAGCAATCAAAGTAATAAAAATACCACCTCCTATTATGCTATGCGGTCTCATCCCCCTAACCATAGCTGATAAATAATAACCCACACAATAAGGTATACTTACAGCGCTTTGTGGGTCTCGAATACACATATGGTAAAACAAATCCTGTTCATTTACCTTTTCCTTGTTCTTACCTCTTTGTGTAATCGAATTAGCTAAAAACTTATGAATCACTCTTAATTCAGCTCTATCTATATCCAAATAAGAGTAATTTCCCCCTTTGAATCGGTGATGGCTTGTCATTTGACTCCATACACCATGTGTATCAAAATTTTCATCTATCTTTCTACCATTTAGTATTAACCCTCTACAATCGGCAGATGCTAACTCCTCAGGCATATATATACGTAAAGCCTGAGCCATGTCTAGTAAAGACATGTGGCGCATCGAACCTCCTATAAAAATCTAATAAAAGATCGATCGGTTAAACTAGCTACCCGATCATTTAATTCTATACTACACAACAATTCTTCACACCATACTTTATATACAGGTCTACGCATGGTGAATAAACGTACCCAGTCATTAAAAGTAGAATTATCATACCTCTGTACAAGTCATTCCCAAATTGGCCCGGCCAATTCTACAGCTTCTAAGGGTCCCCATTCTATGACCCTAGGTACCTCAACAACTTTAGAATGAAGAGTATGCAAACCCCTTTGGTATTTTGGATAATCTATCCAAAGTCTGTCAAATCTCAGGTTCGGGTGCAAATCTTTTAAGTGCATATCAGAAAATGTCATGACTGGATGAGGTATATCTTGCTTGTAGTAGTTATCCACCTCCTGTTGTTCCGCATTCTCAGCAGGAGCATTCCGAGCTTGGGATGAAGATTCACCCCTTTCAGTCTGCAAAACACATCAAACACAATTTTTGTGCATCCAAATATGCATTAGTGTCAGCAAAATCATCAATCAAAATAATTATAATGACATGATCAATTTATATCAAACTTAAGCTCATTTTCATATTTTCATCAAATCTACACTTTTTCAAATAAGCATATACGAAAATGTTCGCCAAATTCATAAGCATTCAACTCAAATAACATGTCAAAATAATCATTACTAGCAATTAAACAAGTTTCAAATGGCATTATCTTTCAAAAATCAAGTTCATGAATTTTAGACTTGAAAAAGTCCACTTTAATTCTCAAAATCATGTTTAGGTTCAAAATTTGGATCATTTAACTACCTAAACATGTTACACTACTTAATTTAGCAACAATTCATGACAAAAATCGGCCATAACCTGTTTATATCAAAAAGCCCCAAATTTGCTCAATAACACAAACCCTAGATTACTCAAAATTTGAAGTTTAAGGCTTCTAATCATGTTAAATAGCATCAATCTAGGTTATACGAGCATAATACATAAACAATTTAAGCATAATTACACTAAAAAGCATCAAAATCAAATTGGGGAAAAAATTGCTCAAGAACACTAATTTTCGGATTAAATGGTGTTTAGGTGTAGAAATTTACCGTTTTTCTTGAGTAATTCCTTGATAGCATCCTTCTCAACATGATTTTAGTAAAAGATTTGATGATTAACGGTTAAAAATTGTGATTTTGGGGGTGTTTTTGCGATTTTTTCAGCAGTTTTTCGCTGTATGTGTGGGTGGTAGTGTGGACTGATCAGTTCTTTGCGTTTTATTTTTTTCTGTAATTAGGTCCCTCCGCGAGTCGCGGAATTTTAAACCTTCAAACTCCGCGAGTCGCGGAGTTTGTTTTTTTTTTTATTTTTTTTTATATAATCTTTAACTTAATTAAAACAATTAAGTAATTAATTTTAAAATTTTGTTTCCCTTGTTATTTAGGACGAGGTCGTTTCGGATCGATGTCCTAGTCCGTCCTTCGACAAAATTTTAAAATTTGTCTTTTTGTAGCGATTGTTTTAAAAGCTAAGATTTTTGGGTTTTTTTAATGTTTTTGGCATACTTTAATTCAATAAGATTAAAAATAATGATAATAAAAGTTCTCGTCCCTCCCTCGGGTAAAGCAATTTCGATTCAAAGACCTAGTCTTCAACTTACGACGAAGTTTAAAAATCATATTTTTAACTTAATGAGATAAAGTAAATTTTTATTTTTAAATTCACACAACATAAATATAAAATTCAAAATTAATATTAAAAATTCACACCAAACTTACAATTTAAAATGTATAAAATTAAAATTCATATTTTAAAAATTAAAAATTCACACCAAACTTAATTTAAAAATTCATATTATAAATTCACACCAAACTTATATTAATTTTTCAAATATTTACAATTTTAAATATATTGTTTTTACAAAGTTTACAATATTAATTTAAGATTTAAATATTAATTTTAAAAACATGGTAAAAATAAAATTAAAAATCTTTTTGGCTTTTTATCCCACTTTAATCAATCAAATATTATCAAAAATATGCGCCCCTCTTTTCGGTAAAGTAATTTCGGTTCCAAGACCTAATTTAACTCATGACGAATTTTTGAAATATTTTGGGTTGATTGATTAAAGATATTTATACCTTAAGAATAAACGTTAAATTTCGCAGTGATGTAATAAATTTTTGAATGCTATCAATAATTTCGGTCGCCAAACCTAATTTTATTCAATACCAATTTAATACTTTATAGCGAACAAATTAGCGTTTATTATCAAAAGGTTAAAAATAAAAAAAAAATAAAAAATGTACAGACATACCTTTGAAATAGATTTCTTAGTTATATGATCTATCCCATTCATAAGATAGTCGGTTTAATTGATTTTCCATAGCTACATAGGCGTAACCTCGAGCATTCAGTGTCTTTTCTTCTAAACATATGAACGGTCCGTCTCTGCATAAAGTAACAAATTCGGTATTTGAATAGGTTTGATTATTTGAACATTTACCTCCATGTGACCATTTTCCGCATTTGTGACATCTTTCTAGGTGTCGTGCTCTTCTTTTCGCTGCGGATTTTGATTTTCCTTTACCAAAATTGTAACTTATTATCTTCGCATCTGGATTCTTTTCTTACTCCGTTCAATCTTTCTCTGATTACTGATACTATTTCACTCGGAAGTGTGTCATTATTACGTTTAGTGATCAAGGCGTGTAGCATTAGACCATGGTTTAGTTCACAGGCAGTCTTCATTTCGTAAAAACCTAAAAAATAAAAATTCAGAATGGGGGGAGAAGACTAGTTCTTTAGGGTCTGCTAGGGAAAGACCATTCGGGTTCCATTTTCGAGAACTACACGAAAACAGACAATCTAACTCTAACAGAAATACATAAACCCCCTATACTTAGTTGAAATTGTGATTAACATTATTTTCAATTGAATCATCAGCAACTTGTATATCTTTGACTTTTACTTCAATCCATTTGTTGATTTCCTCCGTAACTTTCACAAATTCAACTAACACTGCCTTTTCTTTTGACGATAAATTGGATATTAATCGGTTATATAGCTTAAAGTTTCCTTTAATCTTAGCATCGTGAATCCATTTATAAAGTTTCTTCGTTGAACTGTTAAAAATGGGTTCATCTAATTTCGTATCATCAACGGCATTCTTTGTGATTGGTTCATCATTAAGTGTTTCTTCATCTTCCCCACCCTTGTGCATTTTTATTGGTCTAACAGTTTTGGTTTGTGGAGATCTAAACTTTCGGTTCACAAAGGTGATCGATGTATCACCATCCCTAAGTGTCATTCTACCTTCTCTTACATCAATGAATGCCTCGGTGTTGCTAAAAATGGGCGACCTAGAATTAGAGGAACATCAAGGTTTTCCTCCATATTAATCACTATGAAATTTGCAACAAAGGTCAAACTTCCTACGTTAACAAGTAAATTATTTGCTATTCCAACCGGGTGTTTAATGGTTTGGTCAAATGATTGAACACCTATTTTGGTTGGTTTTAATTTACCCATGCCTAATCTTTTGTATAAGGAAAGAGGCATAATTTTTGCACTTGCTCCTAAATCTGCGAGTCCATTATATACAGCACCATCATTAAGTAAGCAAGAAATGATAAATTCACCCGGGTCTCCTGCTTTAGTAAGTTGAGTTGGTTTGTAAACCTTTTTCGGGTGTTCTTTCCTTGGTTCTTTCACTTCTATTTGAAATTCTTGTTCACATTTTTCTTCGTTTCTTGGAATGGGAGGTTTGTATAAGAATTCTTCTTCATCACTCAAATTTGAATCCTCCTTATATTCTAATCTTGATTTTTCATTTGTTGTTGATAACATATTTATGTTTTCATTTTGAAGGTTTTCTTTGGTGGTGAAATTATGATTAACTTCATTGTCAACTTTCATCGGACCATGTATGTAATGTTTAACTCTGTGACCATTAACTTTAAATTCAATCCCATTTGAATTTATCAATTCTACTGTTCCGTATGGGAAAACTCTTTTGACTATGAATGGTCCAGACCATCTTGATTTCAATTTTCCAGGAAATAGCTTGAATCGTGAATTGAAAAGAAGAACTCTGTCTCCTTCTTTAAATTCTTTTGAACTTCTGATTCTTTTATCATGCCATTTCTTCGTTCTTTCTTTATAGATTAAAGAATTTTCGTATGCTTCATGTCTTAATTCTTCTAATTCGTTTAGTTGACTTAACCGTAGACGTCCGGCTTCATGTAAATCAAGATTACATGTCTTCAAAGCCCAAAACGCTTTGTGTTCAATTTTTACTGGAAGATGACATGCTTTTCCATAAACAAGTCTAAAAGGTGTGGTTCCAATTGGAGTTTTGTAGGCTGTTCTAAAAGCCCAGAGTGCATCCTCCAATTTAATGGACCATTCCTTCGGATTTGATCCTACGGTTTTCTCTAGAATACGTTTTAAAGCTCGGTTGGTATTTTCAACTTGTCCACTTGTTTGTGGATGATATGCAGTGGAGATTTTATGAGTTACTCCATATCTTTTAAAAACTTTCTCAAGTTGATTATTACAGAAATGAGTACCCCGATCACTTATTAAAGCTTTCGGTGTTCCAAACCTTGCAAAAAGACGTTTTAAAAAGTTGACTACAACTCGTGCATCGTTAGTTGGGAGAGCTTGTGCTTCCGCCCATTTAGATACATAATCAATGGCTACGAGTATATATAGATTATTATGAGATTTTGGAAATGGACCCATAAAGTTAATACCCCAAATGTCAAATACTTCACATACTTGGATGACATTTTGTGGCATTTCATCACGTTGACTTATTTTTCCGGCCCTTTGACAAGCATCACAGGATTTGCAAAGAAGGTGTGAGTCTTTGTAAATTGTAGGCCAATAGAGTCCAGCATCATAAACTTTTCTTGCTGTTAGTTGAGGCCCATAATGCCCTCCTGTTGGTCCTATGTGACAATGGTTTAATATTTTACTAGCTTCATCTCCAAATACACATCGGTGTATTATTCCATCGGGACAACTTTTAAACATATGTGGATCTTCCCAAAAATAGTGTTTTATATCACTGAAGAATTTCTTTCGTCTTTGGTACGATAATCCTTTTTCAAGGAATCCACATACTAAATAGTTTGCATAGTCTGCAAACCATGGAATTTCTTTATAATCTATCTTCAATAGATATTCATCAGGAAAGTTGTCTTGTATGGCCGATTCATTTAGAACTTCTAATTCGGGATTTTCAAGACGAGAAAGATGATCAGCGGCGAGATTTTATGCTCCTCTTTTATCTCGGATTTCAATATCAAACTCTTGTAAGAGTAAGATCCAACGGATTAATCTTGGTTTAGCATCTTGTTTCGAAAATAGGTATCTAAGAGCAGAATGGTCGGTATAGACCACCGTTTTTGCTAGAACGAGATATGATCGAAATTTGTCAAAAGCAAAGACAATAGCAAGGAGTTCTTTTTCAGTAGTTGTATAGTTCGTTTGTGCTCCTTGTAACGTCTTACTAGCATAATATATAGGTTGAAATCGTTTTTCAATCCTTTGTCCTAAAACGGCTCCCATTGCAAAATCACTTGCATCGCACATTAGTTCAAATGGCTGATTCCAATTTGGTGTTATCATGATCGGCGCATTAGTGAGTTTCTCTTTAAGAATATTAAAAGATTTGATACACTCATCTGAAAAGATGAATGGAGCATCCTTTTCTAGGAGTTTATTCATAGGAGTGGCAATTTTAGAAAAATCTTTTATGAAACGTCGATAAAAACCGGCATGTCCTAGAAAACTCCTAACTCCTCTAACATTGGTGGGATGTGGAAGTTTAGCAATTACATCTACTTTAGCTCTATCCACTTAAATTCCTTCTTTTGAAATTTTATGACCAAGAACGATGCCCTCTTTAACCATGAAATGGCATTTCTCCCAATTAAGAACTAGATTTGATTGTTCGCATCTAATAAGCATTCGTTCCAGATTAGCTAGACATGATTCAAATGTATCACCGAAGACTGAAAAGTCATCCATGAAAACTTCCATGCATTCTTCTATCATGTCATGAAAAATCGCCATCATACACCTTTGAAAGGTTGCAGGGGCGTTGCAAAGTCCAAATGGCATGCGTTTGTAAGCAAAAGTACCATAAGGGCATGTGAATGTGGTTTTCTCTTGGTCCTCGGGTGCTATTGGAATTTGAAAATAGCCAAAAAAACCATCAAGAAAACAATAGTAACTATTTCCGGCTAATCTTTCCAACATTTGATCTATGAAAGGTAAGGGAAAGTGATCTTTTCTGGTGGCGTCATTTAATTTTCTATAATCAATACACACACGCCATCTTGTTACAGTCCTAGTAGGAATAAGCTCATTTTTCTCATTTGTAATGACAGTCATGCCACCCTTCTTAGGCACGCATTGAACTGGGCTTACCCATGGACTATAAGAAATTGGATAAATTAGACCTGCATCTAGCAGTTTAATAATCTCTTTCTTAACTACATCTTGCATATTAGGATTTAGTCTTCGTTGGCGTTGCACATACGTTTTATGACCTTCTTCCATAAGGATTTTATGTGTGCAATACGAAGGACTTATTCCTTTAATATCATGAATCTTCCATGCAATGGCTGGTTTATGAGCTTTTAACACAGAAATGAGTTGTGATTTCTCATTTTCAGTAAGAGAAGACGATATTATTACAGGTAATTCAGATTCACCATGTAAATAAGCGTATTCCAAATGGTTTGGAAGTGGCTTTAACTCTAATTTCGGAGGTTCTTCTATCGATGATTTGTATCGATATCTGTCTTCTTCTTTTAGCATTTGAATTTCTTCTTTTGTTGGTTCATATCCATTAGCTATAAGTGTAGCTAACATTTCAGCTTCATTAATTGGTTCATTACCTTCTCCTAAAGAACATTCTCCTGTTCCTTGTAATTCTGGAAATTCTTCTAACAATTCTGCATGTGCATCTATAGTTTGAATATAATAACATGTATCATCTGCAGATTGTGGTTGTTGCATTGCTCTATCAACTGAAAAGGTAACACTCTCATCCTCTATACTTAAGGTCAGTTTCTTACCGAACACGTCTATCATTGCTTTAGCCGTATTTAAGAATGGTCTTCCTAATATGAGAGGAACTTGAGAATCTTCTTCCATATCCAGAACAACAAAATCTACTGGAAATACTAAAGTACCAACTTTAACTAGCATGTTCTCCATTATCCCTCTAGGATATTTTATTGATCTATCGGCTAGTTCTATGCTTATTCTGGTTGGTTTCAATTCTCCAAGGTCTAGTTTAGCGTATAGTGAATACGGCATTAAATTTATACTAGCACCTAAATCTGCTAATGCTTCTATTGAACTAAGACTACCCAGAAAACATGGAATTGTGAAACTTCCTGGATCAGATAGTTTTTTTGGTATCTTATTCAACAGCACTGCTGAACAATTAGCATTCATAGTAACAGCCGAGAGTTCTTCCATTTTCTTTCTATTTGAGATTAGATCTTTCAAGAATTTAGCATATCTAGGCATTCCTGAAATCACATCAATGAAAGGAAGATTTACATTTATCTGTTTAAACATATCCAAGAATTTGGATTGCTCGACTTCAAGTTTCTCTTTCTTCATTTTACTCGGGTAAGGAAGTGGTGGTTGGTATGGTTTAACATAAGGTTTAGCCTTAACTGTGTTATCTTCATTAACCTTTTCAACTACCGGTTCTTTTTCCTTATCTTGATCAGGTTGTGGTTCTTGTGGAGTAGGAATAGATTCATCAGAAGTTACAGGTATTTCAGGTGGTTTAAGTGTTGTACCACTTCTTGTGGTAATGGCTTTAGCTGTTTCATTCCTGGGGTTAGCATTTGTATCACTAGGTAGACTTCCCGGTTTTCTTTCACCTATTAACCTTGTTAGGTTACTTACTTCTTGTTCCAGATTTTGAATAGAAGCTTGTTGATTTCTAAATGCTTGAGCATTTTGTTCATTGGTTTGTTTTTGAGATGTGAAAAACTGCGTTTGAGTTTCAACTAGCTTCGTCATCATATCTTCTAAATTCGGCTTTTTATCATCGGTTTGTTGTGGTGGTTTGTTTTGAAAATTAGGTCTTTGCTGGTTGTAAGTATTATTGGATACTTGTTGATTGCTAGGACCTTGTTGGTTGTTGTATGGAATATTTCGGTTATAGTTCTGGTTTTGATTGTAAATCGGTCTTGGCGGTTGATAATTATTCTGATAATTATTTCCAGGCCTTTGGTTTATGTATGAAATATTCTCTTTTTGTTCCATTGTTAATTCAATACTGAGACAGTCTTTTGTCAAATGTGGTCCTCCACACTGCTCACAACTAATTCGTATTGAGTGAATATCCTTAGTCATCTTTTCCATTCGTCTCTCTACAGCATCTATCTTTGCGGAAATGGAATCTAAGTCATGGCTAGAATCGGCTCTAGCTGCTTTAGATGATCTAACGATATCTTTTTCTTGGTGCCACTCATGTGAGTGGGAAGCAGTGTTATCAATAATTTTGTAAGCATCAGTTTCGGTTTTCTTCATAATAGAACCACCAGCTGCTATATCTATGTCTTTCCTTGTAGTGATGTCGCATCCTTGGTAGAATATTTGTACTATTTGACAGGTATCTAAACCATGTTGCGGACATCCTCTTAATAACTTTCCAAATCTTGTCCACGCCTCATATAGAGTTTCATTTGGCTTCTGTGTAAACGTAACAATTTCTGCTTGAAGTCTTACGGCTTTAGATGCAGGAAAGAATTGTTTAAGAAATTTTTCAACTAAAACATCCCATGTATCAATCGCCCCTTCAGGTAACGATTCTAACCAATCTTTGGCTTCTCCCTTTAAAGTCTAGGGAAATAACATGAGATATATCTATTCATCCTCTACTTCTCGGATTTTAAATAGTGTGCAAATCCTATTAAAGGTACGTAGATGTTCATTTGGATCTTCCTTAGGCGCACCACTAAATTGGCATTGATTAGTCACCATGTGTAGAATTTGTCCTTTGATTTCATAATCTGGCACATTAATGTCTGGATGAGTAATTGCGTGACCTTGGCCAGTGCGTTTAGCTCTCATTCGGTCTTCCATACTTAAAGGTTCCAGATTTTCCATAATTGAATTTGTTGAATCGGAATCACTAGAGGATTCTGATTTAATGGTTCGTTCCTCAACAATCTCTGTTTGAATGATTGGTGGTTCCGGAGGAAAGTTTAGTGGTTCAGGATCTACGAATCGTTCCTGAATATTCTCCGGATTCTCAATTGTGAGGTCGGGTTCAAAAAATGGATTATCGAAAATTTGAACTGGAGTACTTGGTCGACTGGATGACGATTCTAAAGAAAAATCAACGGTGGTAATATTGGCTAAATGTCTTGATCTAGTTACAGGTGGTGAACGTCTTGCTCGGTGCATTCACTGAATATCCTATTAGTTTTTAAAAGGAAAGAAAAATTATAATAAGTTATCCAATCAATAGACTTTTCTGATTTTGCCCGCGTTTTGAATAGCCAAAAGATGCAGCAGAGGGGCAGGATTCGTTCGGTCTCAATATAATTGAGGACTGTTTGGCTCCAATAACCCGGTCCACGTACAAATCCAACTATTACTACGAACCAGAAAATTTTGATGTCTATCAATTTAACCACTTAAAATAAATTTTCGTAATTTTAAGAAAATTAGATAAGAAGTAGAATAAAAATCTATGTCCTAAAACTAGAATAGCGAGAAATAAGAAAGAAAAAGAGCGTGTCGGAAAAAGGTCGAAAAAGAAAAATGGTTGAAAAATAAAAGGTGACGGAAAAATAAAAGAAACTTATAAAACTTAAAAACATTTGACTAACCTAACCTTATTACTACAACTAACTTAAAATTATAATCGCAAATTGAAATTACTAATTGGAATGATAATTGATACATAGGTAAAAGTCGTCTAAAAATATTAAAGCTTACAGGAAAAACTATATCCCAAATGGAAATAACTTAAAAAGGAACTAAAACTTAAAAAGGCGTCGCAAAATTCTAAAGTACCTAAATCTTAGTCTAAAGAAAAAGCACTTAAGGAATTCTACGGCAAAGCCTAAAAATATAGAAGTAAAAATAACTATGGCAAAAACTAAGTTTAAAACTAAATATGAGCTAAAAATACAAATATTACGCTAAAACGATTAAAAAGGGACAAAATATAAAAATATACAAAAAGTTGAAAAAAAATACAATTTTTATAAAAATACAATTTTTATATTATTTATTTATTAAAACTATTAATTTTACAATTTAATTAAACTAATTTAACTAAAATATAAATTAAATAAAAAGTGACTTAAAATAAAACTAATTATAATAATAATAATAATTAGGGTTAATAATAATAATAATTAATAATTACTCCGTAATTAATTACAGATTAGGGTTTCTGTCGCGTGTCAGAGTGTCTCCGCGAGTTGCGGTATTCGAAGCAGAAAACTCCGCGAGTCGCGGGGTTCCAAAATTCAACTCTGGTACAGTTTAAATTGACGCGTTTTTATTTTATTTTATATTTTCTGTTTTATAATCTAAAATTTTTATATAATAAAAACTTATATTTTAAAAATTAGAATAAAAATAGAACTACTTTATAATTTTATAAATATCTTAAAAATAGATTTATATATATATATTTTTTATATGTTTTAAATAAAAACAAAATACTTAAATAAAAATTATATAAAAATAAAGAAACTTTATAAAACTTAAATATTTAACACAATCTTAAAAATACTTATATTTTTGTTTTTCTATTAATATTTTTGAATATTTAAAACGTGTTTTTTATAAAAATGAATTTTAATAAAAGTAAACTAAAAATCTTTTTTTTTTTTATATATATTAGCGTTGCGCTTCCGGCGTTTAAGAGTTCCCCGGCAGCGGCGCCAAAAATACTTGATGTTTCGCGAGGTGTATATAAAATAGCTATTAATTTTAGCAGGAAAATACTATTAAATACGATACAATTTTACACAAGATATTTATTTATTTAGAGAATGGATATACTTAAACCTTGCTACAACACTTATAGGCAGTGTACCTAATCGTACAGTAGTGTAGTTTTTAGTAAGTCCGGTTCGTTCCACAGGGAAAATCTTTAAACAAAGCTTAACGCTATATTAGTTTACTTTTATAAAAATACAAATATATATATAAGTAATATTATTATTATAAAGGGGGGTTTTTTACCGTTTAATGACCGGTTTGTCGATTTTAAAACTTTAGTCGCAGTTAAAACCAAATGTAAAATATTAAAAATAAATACAAGACTTAAATTAAAGCGTAAAGTAAATAACGATAATGAAATTGCGAATAATAAAAGAGCGATAAAATAAACTTGCGATAATTAAAAAGTACGATAATTAAAAGTGCAATTAAATACAATAACAATAAATAAAAATGCGATAATTAGAAGTGCAATTAAATATAAAATAAAGGAAATAAAATATGAAATAAATTAATTATGCTTATTTAAACTTCCGTAATCATGATGTTTGACGTGTTGATTTTAGTTTTATGCCCATGAGTTAATTGTCCTTTGTCCTGGATTATTTAATATGTCCATACGGATTTGTCCATAATAGTCCATCAGTCATAAATATAAAGAGCGAAAGCCTTCGTCAAATTATTCTTATTCCCGAAGTCAAATATTCCAACTAATTGGGGATTCGAATTGTAACAAGGTTTTAATACTTTGTTTAATGAATACACCAGGTTATCGACTGCGTGTAAACCAAGGTTTTACTACTTTGTTAACAATTACACCAATTACCCTTGAATGTAATTCACCCCTGTTTCAACAAGTCTATTAACTATTAATCCAGTTCCGTATCCGGTAAAATGAATAATTATTGGTATTTATAGATATCCCGCCCACCGTACCCAGTCAAGCGTATGTGGTTATATATAAATACGTCGAATTATAAGTTTGTATATTAAATTAACAAGGTATTGTTTAATTAATATAAAACCCATTAATAACCCATAGTCTAATTTCCACAAGTGTCGTTCTTTTATCCAAACCCCAATTATGGTACAAAGCCCAATTACCCAATTTTAGTAATTAGCCCAACATCATGATTACTTCGGATTAAATAAGCATAATAATAACTTAGCTACGAGACATTAATGTAAAAAGGTTGAACATAACTTACAATGATTAAAAATAGCGTAGCGTTACACGGACAGAATTTCGACTTACACCCTTACAACATTCGCTAACATACCCTTATTATTAGGATTAAAATTAAAATTAAAATTAAAATTAAAATATAAATATAAATATATACGATATAGATAGAGAGATGGATATATAAGTTATGAAAAATGATCAGAATTCGGTTGGCTTTATAGGGAATTGAGTTCAGGTATACTCCGCGACTCGTGGCCCATTTTGCCTTCAAACTCCGCGAGTCGCGGAGTTTGAAATTACAGCTCACAGACTTTGGAGTCTTTCTTGCCGACGGATTTTTTTAATTTATATAATATATAAATAATTATAAGAATTATTTAAATATTATATTATATTTATGTGCATAGTTGACTTGTAATTTTTAGTCCGTTGCGTCGAGCGTTGAAAGTTGACTCTGGTCCCGGTTCTGGATTTTCGAACGTCCTTGCGTACAATTTAATATCTTGTACTTTGCGTTTTGAATCTTGTACTCTTGTAATTTCGAGACGTTTCTTATCAATAATTGGAACCTCTTTGATTGTCTTTTGTACTTTTGAGCTTTTTGGTCGTTTGCTTCTTCAATTCGTCGAATCTGTCTTTTGTCTTCACCTTTTATTATTTAAACGAATATCACTTTTAAATAGAACAATTGCAACTAAAAGCTTGTCTTTCTTGAGGAATAATGCTATGAAATATATATTCGTTTTTAGCATTATCAATCTTCCCTAATAGCTTGGTAACTAATATTTACATGTTGTAAGAACATGTATACGCGAATCCTATTGATAGTTCTATCGGGTTTGACAACCCCAACCGGGCTAGTCGCTCTAGTATCGTAAACGGTTGCATAGTACTTCATTTTTGCTACACTTGGTACAGTGTAGGGAGATTTCATAATATAGGGAATATGCCACATTAATTGTTAAGTATGGTTACCAAAGCGCTCAACAACTTATAGAATACTTTTATATGAAATGTCCCGTTCTTATTGATTAAAAACGTTCCATATTAATTGATTTCGTTGCGAGGTTTTGACCTCTATATGAGACGTTTTTCAAAAACTGCATTCATTTTTAAAACAAACCATAACCTTTATTTCATAAACAAAGGTTTAAAAAGCTTTACGTAGATTATCAAATAATGATAATCTAAAATATCCTGTTTACACACGACCATTACATAATGGTTTACAATACAAATATGTTACATCGAAATCAGTTTCTTGAATGCAGTTTTTACACAATATCATACAAACATGGACTCCAAATCTTGTCCTTATTTTAGTATGCAACAGCGGAAGCTCTTAATATTCACCAGAGAATAAACATGCTTTAAAAGTCAACAAAAATGTTGGTGAGTTATAGGTTTAACCTATATATATCAAATCGTAACAATAGACCACAAGATTTCATATTTCAATACACATCCCATACATAGAGATAAAAATCATTCATATGGTGAACACCTGGTAACCGACATTAACAAGATGCATATATAAGAATATCCCCATCATTCCGGGACACCCTTCGGATATGATATAAATTTCGAAGTACTAAAGCATCCGGTACTTTGGATGGGGTTTGTTAGGCCCAATAGATCTATCTTTAGGATTCGCGTCAATTAGGGTGTCTGTTCCCTAATTCTTAGATTACCAGACTTAATAAAAAGGGGCATATTCGATTTCGATAATTCAACCATAGAATGTAGTTTCAAGTACTTGTGTCTATTTTGTAAATCATTTATAAAACCTGCATGTATTCTCATCCCAAAAATATTAGATTTTAAAAGTGGGACTATAACTCACTTTCACAGATTTTTACTTCGTCGAGAAGTAAGACTTGGCCACTGCCGATTCACGAACCTATAACAATATATACATATATATTAAAGTATGTTCAAACTATATTTACAACACTTTTAATATATTTTGATGTTTTAAGTTTATTAAGTCAGCTGTCCTCGTTAGTAACCTACAACTAGTTGTCCACAGTTAGATGTACAGAAATAAATCGATAAATATTATCTTTAATCAATCCACGACCCAGTGTATACGTATCTCAGTATTGATCACAACTCAAACTATATATATTTTGGAATCAACCTCAACCCTGTATAGCTAACTCCAACATTCACATATAGAGTGTCTATGGTTGTTCCGAAATATATATAGATGTGTCGACATGATAGGTCGAAACATTGTATACGTGTCTATGGTATCTCAAGATTACATAATATACAATACAAGTTGATTAAGTTATGGTTGGAAAAGATTTGTTACCAATTTTCACGTAGCTAAAATGAGAAAAATTATCCAATCTTGTTTTACCCATAACTTCTTCATTTTAAATCCGTTTTGAGTGAATCAAATTGCTATGGTTTCATATTGAACTCTATTTTATGAATCTAAACAGAAAAAGTATAGGTTTATTGTCGGAAAAATAAGTTACAAGTCGTTTTTGTAAAGGGAGTCATTTCAGTCGAAAGAACGACGTCTAGATGACCATTTTAGAAAACATACTTCCACTTTGAGTTTAACCATAATTTTTGGATATAGTTTCATGTTCATAATAAAAATCATTTTCTCAGAATAACAACTTTTAAATCAAAGTTTATCATAGTTTTTAATTAACTAACCCAAAACAGCCCGCGGTGTTACTACGACAGCGTAAATCCGGTTTTACGGTGTTTTTCGTGTTTCCAGGTTTTAAATCATTAAGTTAGCATATAATATAGATATAGAACATGTGTTTAGTTAATTTTAAAAGTCAAGTTAGAAGGATTAACTTTTGTTTGCGAACAAGTTTAGAATTAACTAAACTATGTTCTAGTGATTACAAGTTTAAACCTTCGAATGAGATAGCTTTATATGTATGAATCGAATGATGTTATGAACATCATTACTACCTTAAGTTCATTGGATAAACCTACTGGAAAAGAGAAAAATGGATCTAGCTTCAACGGATCCTTGGATGGCTCGAAGTTCTTGAAGCAGAATCATGACACGAAAATAAGTTCAAGTAAGATCATCACTTGAAATAAGATTGTTATAGTTATAGAAATTGAACCAAAGTTTGAATATGATTATTACCTTGTATTAGAATGATAACCTACTGTAAGAAACAAAGATTTCTTGAGGTTGGATGATCACCTTACAAGATTGGAAGTGAGCTAGCAAACTTGAAAGTATTCTTGATTTTATGTAACTAGAACTTGTAGAATATATGAAGAACACTTAGAACTTGAAGATAGAACTTGAGAGAGATCAATTAGATGAAGAAAGTTGAAGAATTAAAGTGTTTGTAGGTGTTTTTGGTCGTTGGTGTATGGATTAGATATAAAGGATATGTAATTTTGTTTTCATGTAAATAAGTCATGAATGATTACTCATATTTTTGTAATTTTATGAGATATTTCATGCTAGTTGCCAAATGATGGTTCTCACATGTATTAGGTGACTCACATGGGCTGCTAAGAGCTGATCATTGGAGTGTATATACCAATAGTACATACATCTAAAAGCTGTGTATTGTACGAGTACGAATACGGGTGCATACGAGTAGAATTGTTGATGAAACTGAACGAGGATGTAATTGTAAGCATTTTTGTTAAGTAGAAGTATTTTGATAAGTGTATTGAAGTCTTTCAAAAGTGTATATATACATATTAAAACACTACATGTATATACATTTTAACTGAGTCGTTAAGTCATCGTTAGTCGTTACATGTAAGTGTTGTTTTGAAACTTTTAGGTTAACGATCTTGTTAAATGTTGTTAACCCAATGTTTATAATATCAAATGAGATTTTAAATTATTATATTATCATGATATTATCATGTATGAATATCTCTTAATATGATATATATACATTAAATGTCTTTACAACGATAATCGTTACATATATGTCTCGTTTAAAAATCATTAAGTTAGTAGTCTTGTTTTTACATATGTAGTTCATTGTTAATATACTTAATGATATGTTTACTTATCATAGTATCATGTTAACTATATATATATCCATATATATGTCATCATATAGTTTTTACAAGTTTTAACGTTCGTGAATCACCGGTCAACTTGGGTGGTCAATTGTCTATATGAAACATATTTTAATTAATCAAGTCTTAACAAGTTTGATTGCTTAACATGTTGGAAACATTTAATCATGTAAATATCAATCTCAATTAATATATATAAACATGGAAAAGTTCGGGTCACTACATTATACACTTGTGAGTGTACATATATTTATAAACGGATATCTTGTGATCTATTAATATATTGAAATGATTGTTATGATAAATCTATGAACTCACCAACCTTTTGGTTGACACTTTTAAGCATGTTTATTCTCATGTACGAATTAAGTCTTCCGCTGTGCATTTACTCATTTTAAAGATATTACTTGGAGTCATTCATGGCATATTTAGGTCAGTACCTCGCAATGGAACCAGATGTTGATGACTTCGTCCAGGAAGATTAGGGTGGGTCATCACAGTTGGTATCAGAGCATTGGTCCTAGAAATCCATGTCTTGCATTGGTGTGTCTAACTGATAGTTGTTAGAATGCATTAGTGAGTCTGGACTTCGACCTTAGCTGCATATTATAAGTATTGTTTATTATTCTTAGTGGAAAATTACCTGCTTATTATTCCTAAGTCTAGACATGACTTCCTGCACTTATTGCTTAGATAATGTATAGATAAATTCATATCCTAGCATATCAGTTACTGTAGACTTTGCCTGACAGCTTCTGAAAGTTCCTCCGTAATCTACGGGATCTTCTATACTATGTATAGGTATTCTATATAATTAGAATATCATTTGATATCCAAAAATCATTTCATATCGAGAATCCTTTAGGTGAACGTGTCAGATGGATCCTGTACCAAATTCGAATTCATATAATTCCGAAGGCGATTCTGAAGACTCTGAAGATAGTGTGACCTAAGTGCCCCAACTGGTTGACTGCACTTCTTTCTGGAGGAGATGGGGATGGGTTTGAGACATGCTCACTCGCTGGAGAAATGAAGAGGGAGAACCCTACCGCGAACCAAATTTACCTCCCGACATCGGAGAACTTGACGCGCTCACCGGTCAACCAATCCACAATACTGTTTTTACACTCTTTGCTAGAATTTTCAGCCTCGAAGAACGCATTCATAGAGTTATGTTGGTGATTCAACCTCTACTCCCGACTACTAATCAAGTAGGATTAGTAGAAGAAGTCAGGGAGCTTCATGCTAGGTTTGAAGAAAGAATGGAGTATCTGGAAAGTACAGTACAACATCAGCACCAGCAGCAAAACCAGCATCAACAGCACCACCAACATCAACACCAGTACCACCAACAACCCAAGTTTCAACATCACACGCCTCAACATCTCATTCTGTACCTCGAGCATAATCATCGTTCTACGTATCGTTCTATCTACTTTATCTTTGTTCTACATATCGTTCTACATCAATTATCTTCGCTCGACATGGCGATTATGCAATTTCTAAAGTTTTATAGATTATGTAATCTAGTACTTACGATAAATTAAATGAGTTTAATAGTATATTAACTCATTAAATCCATGATTACATCTGAAGAAAATATATATGTATATATGTTTTCATAAAGATTGTAATTCAAATTCTTTTGTACAAACTGTTAATGACAAAAATATTTTAATGGGTAGGTAATACCCGAGGAATATTTAGATTTCATATTAATAAGTTACACTGTACATTCTTCAAATCTGATACAACAGTCATTTACTATCCTATTTACATTCACCGATATACGAATTCGTCCACCACAGAATAACCATTTTTATTCAATTTCATATTTGGATTTTGACTTCTCAGAATCCAACAAGTGGCATAATGAAGAAAACATTGAACAAAATAAAATTTATTAGAAACAAACAAATTAATTATAAAGAATTTTGTTAAGAATCCACGCTAACTGTTCCTAGCTAACTGTTCCTAGCTAACTGGTTACATTTTATTTATCGCAATTTAATTATTGCAATTTACATTCTCGCAATTTTATTTATCGTCATTTAATTTCTGTTATTTATTTTACGCACTTTAAATATCGGGACACGTATACAAAGTTTTGACATATCATATCGACGCATGTATATATATTATTTGGAATAACCATAGACGCTCTATATGCTATAATGCTTGAGTTCACCATACAGGGTTGAGGTTGATTCTACAATAATATATATACTTTGAGTTGTGATCGAGTCTGAGACATGTACACGAATTCTGTAATTGTATATATGAATAATAATATTCTTGGTACATCCTAACACAATAAGTGTACAATATGTTTTGATAAATCTTAAGACAATACGTACACAATACATCTTAGTTAATTCTAAGACAATACGTATACAATACGTCTTTGGGTTGATGCAAAGACAATACGTATACAATACGTCGTGGGGTAATTCTAAGATTATATATATATAAACCGATTATTGGACTATCAACATTGGACAATTAAAAATGAATTAAAATATTGAATATAACATATGAAACTAAACAATGTGACGACCCGGGAATTTCCGACCAAATTTAAACTTAATCTTTATATGTTTCCAACACGATAAGCAAAGTCCGTTATATTGAGTCTCAAGATTTTTGAACTGTTTACATAAATACATTTAACCTTTAACTATTATCGACGAATCACGAACCATTGGTTGCAAATTATTATATATAAATATATAGGAATATAAATGTAGATATATATATATATATATATATGATAATTTGAAATAATAATAAATAAATAAAATAATAAGCAAGATAATGAGTTTGTTAAAATGAATATATATATATATATATATATATATATGAATAGGATTTCTATATAAGATTATATAGATATGATAATATATTAAAACGTATAAAAATTAAGTATATGTTATTATAAATATATATGTAATTAGAAAACATTACATATATAATAAATTGTAATATAAATATACAAAATGTAACTACAAGTTAAAAATAAAACTGTTATGACAAATATTACCTTTCAGTAATATCGATATTAGTAATATTATTAAATATTAAATATTAAAATTCTAATAATTTTAGGGTTTTGTTTATCAAAACAAAAATGTTAAATATAACTAATATTATTATAAGAATGATTTAAATTACAATTTAGTTATAATTTAAAGGTTATTAGTTACTATTGTTCTTAAAAGAATCATCATTAATATTATTATTAATAATTATCATTATCCTTATTATTTATATTATTTATTCATTATCATTATTAATATAAGTATTATTATAAAAACTTTCAATATTTATTAAAATTGTTATTTCTAATATTATTATTATTATAAATATAATTATAATTATTAATATAATAATAATTACTATTAGTATTACTTTTAGTATTTCTATTAATATTTAGATTATTATTATACTTAATTAATAATAATTAACTAATTCATGCGTATGATTTTCAGAATCAATTTCAGTTATATATATATATATCAATCAAAACTGTAGTAAATTTGTACCAACTGATTTCAAATCACAGAATTCGCCTGTTGCAAGTCATTTTCATTTTTTATTTTTTTTACTTCTCTGCTCCAATTATTAATATAACTCTTGCATTCTTATATAATAATCGTTCAATTCATTATACTGATAAAAATTCACTCATTTCATCTTCAACACAATCTATTATATATTACAATACCTACTGTGATTATTAATTTAAAAGAAAATTTCAAGAAAAAGGCAAGAACACCTCTGTTCTTGAGTAAAATTTCAAAAACTCGATTTCGAAACGAAATTCAACAATCCATAAGTGAAGTCTTGTTAGAAATCATGCATTTCAACTTCATGTAAATTATAAACTTCCAATTTTTCATATTGAATCTGAATTTCGGAGTCAAAGATTTGTTTTCAAAAGTCAAACGTTTTGATTCTTGAGAAATTCGAAGTTTAGTTGATAATTCAAAATCAATTGATGATCACAGAAGTTTCTATGAGGGATTTAACACCTAATTCATTTAGAAATTATTGTCGAAAATGTTTGAAATTATGAAATTGGAGTTAGAGTTCATAACGAATTATTACAGCGTGTTTTATTTTTTTATTTTTTTATTTTCGTTCTCTATCTCTATGATTCCAATCACCACACATCAAATGGTTTTCTGTTTCATTTGATAAGTCAAAAAGTTAAAACGATTAAACACTGGAGTAAATTATATCTCTGTGAAATTCGATTGGGAAGAAGAAGAAATATGGGAAAACGGAAATCATGGGTTAAATTAAATCGAATGGAGGTTTATTCAGATTAAACGAGACAGAGGAGTAGTTAAGTGGTTGTGTCGGGTATTGAGAGGTCTGAGGTTCGAGCCTCTCATAGGTTGGTTTTTTTTTTTTTTGGAATTCATTTTTAAGGTAGCCCTTATTCATTTACTTATTATTGATATTCTTATTACTCACTAATATTAATTATTATTACTATTATTGTAATTAATATGATTACTATTGTTATGATTATTATTGTTAATGTTATTAATATTACAAGTATTATAATTATTAGTAGTATGGTTAATATCACTAAAGTACGTATTATTATTATTAATATGAGTAAGATTATTATTATTACTATTATTATCATTGTTATTATTATTATTATTATTATTATTATTACTACTATGATTATTATTATTATTAACATAAGTATCATTATTAACAATATTTTTTTACAAGTATTATCATTATTAATAAAAATATTATTATTATTATTATTACTAGTAAATCACTTTTTATCAAAAAACCATCATTTATAAACGGATAAACATTTTGTACATAAAATATATCTACTACGTATACTATAATTATATTAAAAATTCACATAACTATATCTATCTAATTTACTAATATTATTTATATAAATACTTACAAATAGCAAACTATCGATTTTTTTTAAACATTAAACAAGTATGGATATATTAATACAACTATATAAATAATAACCATTTTGAATAAAAACACAAATTTAATAAATAATATATAAAATTAAGATATAATAAATTGTTCGATTACGATTATACGTTTTAATATATATACATACCAATGATATAGGTTCGTGAATCCGAGGTCAACTCTGCATTGTTCAATATAGTCATATGTATTTTTACTACAAAATACATTAGGTGAGTTTCATTTGCTCCCTTTTTAAATGCTTTTGCAATATATATTTTTGGGACTGAGAATACATGCGCTGCTTTTATAATTGTTTTACGAAATAGACACAAGTACTTAAAATTACATTCTATGGTTGGATTATTAACCGAATATCGCCCTTCAAATCTGGTAACCTAAGAATTTAGGGAAATGACCCCTAATTGACGCGAATCCTAAAGATAGATCTATGGACCTTGACAAATCCATTTCAGAGTACGAATGCTTTAGTACTTCGAGATTATTATTATACAGACGAGAGGTTCTGTTTGGGGATATTCTATACATTAAAGTTAACGTCGGTTACCAGGTGTTCAATCCATATGAATGATATTTTTGTCTCTATGCATGGGACGTATATTTATGAGAAATAAAAATGAAAATCTTGTGGTCTATTAAAATGATGGAAATGATTATTTATGTTAAACTAATGAACTCACCAACCTTTTGGTTGACACTTTAAAGCATGTTTATTCTCAGGTATAAAAGAAATC
Source organism: Rutidosis leptorrhynchoides (assembly GCF_046630445.1). Classification (NCBI taxonomy): domain Eukaryota; kingdom Viridiplantae; phylum Streptophyta; class Magnoliopsida; order Asterales; family Asteraceae; genus Rutidosis; species Rutidosis leptorrhynchoides. The sequence goes on along the minus strand of NC_092335.1, from coordinate 586,809,446 downwards.
TTCCACTGTGCATTTGCTCGTATTAGAGATATTACTTGGAGTCATTCATGACATATTTCAAAAGACGTTGCATTCGAGTCGTCGAGTTCATCAAGATTATTATTAAGTTAATTATAGTTGGATATATTATGAAATGGTATGCATGTCGTCAACTTTTGATGTAATGAAAGATTGTCTTTTTAAAAACGAATGCAATGTTTGTAAAATGTATCATATAGAGGCCAAGTACCTCGCGATGTAATCAACTATTGTGAGTCATTTGTAATCGATATGGACTTCGTCCAGATGGATTAGGACGGGTCATGAAAAAAAATTCTTCAAGTTTGCCACTTGAATTCATCTTAAACCTCAATTGTATCTTAACGATTACAATCGGCGTTCAAACCTTTCATGATTCTTGAAAACACCTCGGTTGAGAGGATGAACCAACCGCATTTCATCTACGGAAGGAAAAAATTATGCATATAGTTATGCACCTGAAAAACTCTCGAAAACTGAGTAAACGTTTAACACATAGCTGTGCTAATTCCTTAGTGTTATTATTGAAATGTCCCGTTCTTATTGATTAAAAACGTTCCATATTAATTGATTTCGTTGCGAGGTTTTGACCTCTATATGAGACGTTTTTCAAAAACTGCATTCATTTTTAAAACAAACCATAACCTTTATTTCATAAACAAAGGTTTAAAAAGCTTTACGTAGATTATCAAATAATGATAATCTAAAATATCCTGTTTACACACGACCATTACATAATGGTTTACAATACAAATATGTTACATCGAAATCAGTTTCTTGAATGCATTTTTACACAATATCATACAAACATGGACTCCAAATCTTGTCCTTATTTTAGTATGCAACAGCGGAAGCTCTTAATATTCACCAGAGAATAAACATGCTTTAAAAGTCAACAAAAATGTTGGTGAGTTATAGGTTTAACCTATATATATAAAATCGTAACAATAGACCACAAGATTTCATATTTCAATACACATCCCATACATAGAGATAAAAATCATTCATATGGTGAACACCTGGTAACCGACATTAACAAGATGCATATATAAGAATATCCCCATCATTCCGGGACACCCTTCGGATATGATATAAATTTCGAAGTACTAAAGCATCCGGTACTTTGGATGGGGTTTGTTAGGCCCAATAGATCTATCTTTAGGATTCGCGTCAATTAGGGTGTCTGTTCCCTAATTCTTAGATTACCAGACTTAATAAAAAGGGGCATATTCGATTTCGATAATTCAACCATAGAATGTAGTTTCAAGTACTTGTGTCTATTTTGTAAATCATTTATAAAACCTGCATGTATTCTCATCCCAAAAATATTAGATTTTAAAAGTGGGACTATAACTCACTTTCACAGATTTTTACTTCGTCGAGAAGTAAGACTTGGCCACTGCTGATTCACGAACCTATAACAATATATACATATATATTAAAGTATGTTCAAACTATATTTACAACACTTTTAATATATTTTGATGTTTTAAGTTTATTAAGTCAGTTGTCCTCGTTAGTAACCTACAACTAGTTGTCCACAGTTAGATGTACAGAAATAAATCGATAAATATTATCTTTAATCAATCCACGACCCAGTGTATACGTATCTCAGTATTGATCACAACTCAAACTATATATATTTTGGAATCAACCTCAACCCTGTATAGCTAACTCCAACATTCACATATAGAGTGTCTATGGTTGTTCCAAAATATATATAGATGTGTCGACATGATAGGTCGAAACATTGTATACGTGTCTATGGTATCTCAAAATTACATAATATACAATACAAGTTGATTAAGTTATGGTTGGAATAGATTTGTTACCAATTTTCACGTAGCTAAAATGAGAAAAATTATCCAATCTTGTTTTACCCATAACTTCTTCATTTTAAATCCGTTTTGAGTGAATCAAATTGCTATGGTTTCATATTGAACTCTATTTTATGAATCTAAACAGAAAAAGTATAGGTTTATAGTCGGAAAAATAAGTTACAAGTCGTTTTTGTAAAGGTAGTCATTTCAGTCGAAAGAACGACGTCTAGATGACCATTTTAGAAAACATACTTCCACTTTGAGTTTAACCATAATTTTTGGATATAGTTTCATATTCATAATAAAAATCATTTTCTCAGAATAACAACTTTTAAATCAAAGTTTATCATAGTTTTTAATTAACTAACCCAAAACAGCCCGCGGTGTTACTACGACGGCGTAAATCCGGTTTTACGGTGTTTTTCGTGTTTCCAGGTTTTAAATCATTAAGTTAGCATATCATATAGATATAGAACATGTGTTTAGTTAATTTTAAAAGTCAAGTTAGAAGGATTAACTTTTGTTTGCGAACAAGTTTAGAATTAACTAAACTATGTTCTAGTGATTACGAGTTTAAACCTTCGAATAAGATAGTTTTATATATATGAATCGAATGATGTTATGAACATCATTACTACCTAAAGTTTAGTAGGTAAACCTACTGGAAGTGACAAGAAATGATCTAGCTTCAAAGGATCTTGGATGGCTTGAAAGTTCTTGAAGTAGGATCATGACACAAAAACAAGTTCAAGTAAGATTTTTACTCGAATTAAGATAGTTTATAGTTATAGAAATTGAATCAAAGTTTGAATATGAATATTACCTTGAATAAGAAAGATAACCTACTGTATATAACAAAGGTTTCTTGATCTTAGATGATTACTTGGAATGGATTAGAAAGCTTGGAAGTAAATTAGTAAACTTGAAGGGATTTTTGAAGTGTTCTTGAAGTGTTCTTCCTATGATGATTATAGCTTGATTCTTGAAGTGATTTTTGATGAAGATGATGATTAACTACTAGAAAAATACGTTCGTAATAGTGTGTGTGTGTGTGTTGAGAGAGAATTAGAAAGAGAATTGGAAGTGAAATGGAGTGAATGATGAGTGGTAATTGGTGAGTGGTGAGTGGGGTTAAAAGGAGTTCTAGTTAGTTGACTAGCTCATGGTAGAAGTAAAAATTGATTAGTCATACATGACATAATCAAGAGTGGAATCCCATGCTAGTTCCTATTGGTATATACCCATAGTAAGTACGTTTTGAAGCTGTGTATAATACGGGTAAGAATACGACTAGAATTCTTGATGAAAGAAAAGAATGGGAAAGTAACTGTAACCATTTTCGTTAAGTATGAGTGTTTTGATATATGTCTTGAAGTCTTCCAAAAGTATTTTAATACATCTAAATACACTACATGTATATACATTTTAACTGAGTCGTTAAGTCATCGTTAGTCGTTACATGTAAGCGTTGTTTTGAAACCTTTAAGTTAACGATCTCAATTAATGTTGTTAACCTATTGTTTATTATATCTAATGAGATGTTAAATTATTATATTATCATGATATTATGATATATTAATATATCTTAATATGATATATATACATTTAAATGTCGTTACAACGATAATCATTACATATATGTCTCGTTTCGAAATCCTTAAGTTAGTAGTCTTGTTTATATGTATATAACTCATTGTTAATATACTTATGGAGATACTTACTTATCATAATCTCATGTTAACCATATGTATATCCATATATATATCGTCATGTCGTTTTTACAAGTTTTAACGTTCGTGAATCGCCGGTCAACTTGGGTGGTCAATTGTCTATATGAAACATATTTCAATTAATCAAGTCTTAACAAGTTTGATTGCTTAACATGTTGGAAACATTTAATCATGTAAATATCAATCTCAATTAATATATATAAACATGGAAAAGTTCGGGTCACTACAATTATTACCCAAAATAACTTGATAATTCCTTTCAAAATAGCCAATTTTGTCACAGCTCCAGCAAGACAACTTCGACTTTTCATTCGAAACAACCTTATTATAACCTTGATTTATATACGTGCTCTTTTACTGTTACCAGAGAACCTTTTATATTCCACCATACTACCATCAGCATTTAATCATCTAAAAACACAATTCTCCTGAAAACACCTCGGATTGATAACTGACGATTCAAATATGACTGCATTAAATGCAGAGGAAACAGAAAAATTGTAGATGGTCTAAATGGCCAAGGGTTTGATGATAAAGAATGGAGTGTTGGGAACGCTCGATAGAAAATTTGGTACTGAAAAACGGATTGAGCTAACCATGAAGGAAACCAAGGACAAATACAAGGACCAAACCCTATATTCAAAGAATTCAGGTAATTCTGGATCCGATGAAATCTTTAGAGAATATCTTGCTCTGTACTCATGTTAAATATTGTGAAAAATCTTTCTTCATCAACCTTCGATCATAGAAATTCTGAAAATATTCATCATAAATATCTTCGATATTTCTGAGGATCTTTTCATAAATATTCTTGTCCGAAATTATCTACCTCTTCGTGTTTTCTGTATTTCATTATATTGGAAACTTCTGTAAAATCTAAGTATAAATTATGAATGAATTGTGGAGAAGTGTTGGGAATTGAAGCATGAGTTAGTATAATATAATGACGCTTGGCCAACGTGATTATATTACAGTAAGTCATGCTGGAAGTTCCATTGGAGCATGATGATTCACAGATCATAACGTCATCATGTGCCATGTTACATAACTCTTTCATTCTACTTAACCCCTGAACATATCAAGAAAATGTATTCTTGATAGTTCTATCTTCTGTAATTTTGATAAATTTGAAAATCAAATCGTGCTATCACGTTCCTTCCTACTTAGAACATTATAATCATTCGAAACTTTATATCTACGAATTCTGGACCATTATTCGCTTGACTTGGAGTCGGGAAGAGAAAACAAGAGCATGGATCTTCGAAAAATAAAGGAAAATATAAAGCCGATCACAAACACAGGAATTACAAACCGTGTATATCAATGTTTATCGCAACATAAAGACACGGGAGAATTAAAAGCATTATAACCCCAAGGGCAAAGTAGAAGAAAACGGATTCCTCCGGTGGTAATTAGAAAAGGAGAATGATTGTTACGATAGTGAGGATAAGAACAAGAATCGGAACTGGATTAAGCATTTTCACAATCTTTGAATTTAGGAATTGAGTATAGAAGTGGTGGAAACTAATGGAACGGAAAAGATAAATTTATACTGGAAATATCAGTCGTAGTAATCGGGACAGATCATCGCATTAAATTAAAGAGATCCTAATTTCCTTAAATCTCGAAGAATCATATCTTATAGATTTCCTTTTAAATCCCTTGAATTCCGTAATTCAATAGTGACTACATCAAAAGCTAAGACAAATCCTTACTTATTTATTTCACTCTTTTGTGATAGTTTCACTCGTACTCTTCGAGTAATCGAATTAAATTATACATATTACTCAACAGTAATAAAACTCTAATTATCAGCTCATATTCGTCAAGAAAACATTCTTATTGTTAGTCATGACGACCTCGATCAAATTTTGGGGACGAAATTTCTTAACGGGTAGGTACTGTGACGACCCGGAAATTTCAGACCAAATTTAAACTAAATCTTAAAATAATAAATGCTCTCGACATGATAAGTAAAGTCTGTAATATTGAGTATTAAACTTTAGAACAGTTTAGATGGATTCATTTGACCTTTGACTACTCCCGACGATTCACGAACCTTTAATTGTAACTAGGAATGTAAAAATAAATAATTATGTATGTAAGTAATTATATTAGTATTAATGATCTATTAAGTAATTTAGTTATTATGAAAGCTAACTTTAAATAACTAAAAGTTTTTATTTTGAATATATATAGTATATTGCATATAAATGGTTCAAACATATTTTGCCAACGTTATCAAAATATTAAATGTATAATGTTATACTTTGTGGTTAATTGTTTAATATATATAATTAATTATCTACATAACATTTAAAATATAATTGTATACATATAGTAATTATTAATAGAAATTAATATAATCTATTATTATTATTATCAATAATAAAATAATTATTGTAATTTTTAGGATTACTAGCATCTTTATTATTTATTATTTATTATTATTATTAATATAAATGCTATTATTAATAATACATCTATTAATTATTAGTATTTCTATTATGATTATTGTTACTAGTATTACATTTTTATTCAGAATTATTATTTATTATTAATTAGTATTATGATTTTTATTACTAACATATACATTAAAAAAATAAATAAATAAAATAAATTATGACTTATAAAAATCAGAAAGGTACCGATTAGTTTGATGTAGCTATCACTACTGTGTAATTTTTTTTGTTTATGTCGATTTGTTATCAGTCACAATTAAGAAACAGCAATGTTACATTATATATCTCCTACCATGTAATGTGTATCGATTATAAAAAAAAAAAAGAAGCTGGAAAGATAAAAATAAAAATATAATTCGTTTTCTCTCTGTTCTTGCTTCATTTCTTCAAATCTCGAAATTGAATCATATTTCAAATTGTAAAAATGCAGAGTTGTTAAGAACATTTAACTCAAACAATCTGCAAAGTTTCAAACATTAATTTTCAGAATCAAGAACAAATTTTGGAGTCAAAGTTTTTGAACAAAAAGTCAAATGAATCGTTCTTGACAAAATTCGTAATTGTTTTTGATATCTCCAGTCAAATTAATGATTCCAATAGTTTCTATGAACGATTTAAAATTTTTTTTATGTTGAACTCATGATCTAAAAACTCTTTAAAAATTGAAATCATTATTTTTTTTAAGAAAAGCAGCGACAGCAGCAATTACGTATTTTTTTTATTTTTTTTCTTTTCAATTAATCATCAATAATCGTTTCTATGTTAGCTATTAAACAATAAAATCGATCTTTGTAATAGATTAAGGTTGAAGAGGGTGTGAGTCGATTGAATAAATGATGAAGATGATGGGGAACAAGAGAAACAGAAAGTTAAATGGTATAAGAATAATTAGACTGACTATTAAAACAGAAATAGTAAAGCAGAGGAATGGTTATGAGATGTTTCGGGTTTACAAGAGGTCTCGGGTTCGATTCATGCTGGTGACAAGTATATTTTTTTAACACTTTATGAGGTAACACAATTTTTCTAAAAATTATTATTATTATTGTTATTATTATTATTGATTAGCGTTATGGTATTAATAATTATTAATATGACTATTAAAATTAGTAACATTAATATAGTTTGTATTACTATCATTACTAGTATTATTACTAAAAAGGATTATTCTTAATATTAACAGTAGTACCATTATAAGTATTACTAATACTATTATTATTAAGTTTATCATTTTAAGTATTGTTATCAAATTTTACTATTTCAAATATTATCTTAGTATTACTACAATTACTTGTTTCAACAAACAAATGAGATATATATAAAAATATATGTTATATACAAAACCTATCTATATTAATACTTTTATTTTTATTTTTTTTTACGAAAAATGAACACATTTAATTAAATAACGAAATATATATAAATTATTATATCACATATATATATATATATATATATATATATATATATATATATATATATATATATATATATATATATTCGATTACGATTATATGTGTTAATGAATAGATAAATGATATAGGTTCGTGAATCCGAGGTCAACCCTGCATTTGTTCAATGTCATTATATGTATTTTTACTACAAAATACATTAGGTGAGTTTCATTTGCTCCCTTTTTAAATGCTGTTGCATTATATATTTTTGGGCTGAGAATACATGCGTTATTTTTATAACTGTTTTACGAAATGGACACAAGTACTAAAAACATATTCTACGTTAAGTTGTACCACTTTGCATATCTTCCCTAATAGTATGGTAACTAATATTTACATGTTGTAAGAACATGTATACGCGAATCCTATTGATAGATCTATCGGGTTTGACAACCCCAACCGGGCTAGTCGCTCTAGTATCGTAAACGGTTGCATAGTACTTCGTTTTTACTACACTTGGTACAGTGTAGGGAGATTTCATAATAAAGGGAATATGCCACATTAATTGTTAAGTATGGTTACCAAAGCGCTCAACAACTTATAGAATACTTTTATACACTTGCGAGTGTACATATATTTATAAACGGAAATCTTTTGGTCAATTAATATATTAAATGATTGTTATGATAAACCTATGAACTCACCAACCTTTTGGTTGACACTTTTAAGCATGTTTATTCTCAGGTACGAATTAAGTCTTCCGCTGTGCATTTGCTCATTTTAAAGATATTACTTGGAGTCATTCATGGCATATTTAGGTCAGTACCTCGCAATGGGACCAGATGTTGATGACTTCGTCCAGGAGGATTAGGGTGGGTCATCACAGTATGCTCGTATAATTGTTAGTTGGTGTTAATATGAATACGGACAATATAGTTGTTGAGTTTAGTTGTAAACTAATTGATATTCATACTTTGTTAACCTACATGCTTATAATTCATAATTGATCTAACATATTCGAATGAGACTAATTGGTGTAGGTTACATGTTATACATGTCTTATGATTTGATATAAACTATCAATTGTAGTTTATATTTATTAACTTAATAAAACTGTATCAATAAAATATGTGTAGCACCAGCTCTATTAATTGGTGTCATCAATTAATATATGGTTATCAATTAATTAGTCATTATTGATTGAAGATGACCATTGAAGTTATAATATATTTAATTTGTGTCTTTGACTGTATAAATTAGAATAATGGACTTTTCATCCAAAATGAGTATATGGTTCAAATTGTAGACGATTATATATCCTTTGATTACGCATAAGGATAAATTTGTTATGATAACGACTCTATATAAGGATATAGATATTGACCAGTTTTCACTTTTATACATAATTAAAATATTGATGATTATGATAACGTTTTGTTTAAAGTTAAATGTATAAAATGTATATGCGTAAATATTTGATAAAAACTTTACAAGTTTTAAGGTGCTTTACAAGTTTTATCCTATATTTAAATTATATCATTGCCTTAAATGAGTTTGAACTTTATTACAATTGGGTCTTGACTGAACCTTGCGAGGTTCTTGGTTGAACCGCTCCCCAAGTTAGTGAATGGGAAAGAAACAAAATTCATGTTACCAAATGGTACGAATTTTCTGATAAATAAAGCCTTGTTTTCTCCCAAAATAAAAGAGAAATTTGTTAAGTTTCTCTTATATATATCATAATTGATATGATTATCAGTCAATGATAACAGAAAATGAAAAAATATCTAAGCATCACTGACAAGAATCATGTGGTTGAAAAACTACCAAGGCTTAGTCATGGTTTACATTATATAAATGTACCAAAAGCGCATATGATGAAAAGCGCATATGATGAAAAGCGCAGCGCATATGATTAAAAGCGCATATGATAAAAAGCGCATATGATTAAAAGCGCAGCGCATATGATTAAAAGCGCATATGATAAAAAGTGCATATGATGAAAACCGTAGCGCATATGATTAAAAGCGCATATGATGAAAAGCGCATATGATAAAAAGCGCATATGATGAAAATCGCAGCGCATATGATTAAAAGCGCATATGATGAAAAGCGCAGCGCATATGATTAAAAGCGCATATGATGAAAAACGCATATGATGAAAAGCGCAGCGCATATGATTAAAAGCGCATATGATAAAAATCGCATATGATGAAAAGCGCATATATGGTGATTAATGAAAAGCACATATGGTGATTAATGAAAAACACATATGGTGATTAATGAAAAAGTACATATGATGATTAATGAAAAAGTACATATGGTGATTAATGAAAAGCACATATGGTGATTAATGAAAAGTATATTGTGAAAAGGAATCACAAATGTTTCTTGAAAGAATTCAGGGTGATATATATGGATCAATACATCCATCATGTGGACCATTTCGATATTTTATGGTTCTAATAGACACATCTAACAGATGGTCTCATATTTGTTTATTATCAAATCGAAATGTGGCATTAGGAAAGTTTCTTGTTTGAATTATTAAATTAAGAGCACATTTCTCGATTACACCATTAAAAGGGTGAGACTTGATAATGTTGGTGAGTCAACATCTCAAGCATTTTATGATTATTATATGTCTAAAGGGATTGTTATTGAACATCCAGTTGCTCATGTGCATAAAAAAAATTGGTATACCTGAATCAATAATTAAAAGCATGCAACTAATAGCTAGACCATTAAAAATGAGTACATAACTCTCAGAATTTATATGAGGACATGCAAATTTACATGCTGCGACTTTATTTCACATTAAACAAAGTGCGACTCATAAATATTCTCCTCTACAACTTGATCTTGGCTGTAACAGACTGAAACCCGGGCTAGTTGTAAGTTGCATATTTTGCCCTTAGGGTTTGTGCTTAGTCTTAAATGTTTTTATTTTTATTATTTTATTAGTTTTTTATTATAATTGTGTTGTGACCAGTTTGTGACAAGGGTCCCAGAACAGGTTTGTTTATTTTATTTGGACCTCGTTTGGGTTACCTAATCTTGTGCGAAAGATATCAGATAACTGGTATATACCCGTGTGTTGTGGGGTATGAGGTTTTAACCCCAAATTACGTGTGAGACCAGCTAATTTCCTCTCAATTGCTCCTGAACCTTCCTCTCACTCACTCTCACCTAACTTCACCTCCTTCAAACAACCCTAAATCATTTGGTCTCGAATTAAAGCTTGATTTTGGTGTCAAATCGTTCCTTATGTTGTTGTGATTCTAACAAGGTAAAGTTTATCTGATTTCGTGATCAAATCAGTGTCAAAATGGGTGTTTTAGTCAAGTTTTATGAAAGTGGGTTTTGATGTCCAAATTGGTTCAATTTGTTGTTGTTTGTGCATAAAAGTTGTGGGTTTATGTTTCTAAATGTTTAGTGTAAAAGATGTAACCAGTTTTAAGGTCCAAACGTGTCCAAAGTTGAGATTTGGTGATTTTGGGTTGAAACCCGTCACTTTGCTGCTGTTGCAGCTGATGAACTACCTTCGACCGATGGTCGTTGACCATCGACCGATGGTGAGGGTCGATCGGCCGGTGGACAAGACCATCGACCGATGGTGTGAGATTCTGACCAGCTGATGTAATTTTGACGATCGACCGATTGTGAGAGACCATCGACCGATGGTGTGTTGACGATCGGCCGATGGATGGGACCATCGACCGATGGTCTTAGACAGTGAAATTTTTTACTAAGTGTTGATTTATAGCTGTTATGCTGTCCGCGTGTTTTTATGATTTTCAGGATGTAAATTCTGAAAGTAATTCTGAAAGTGCATAAGTGTTAAGCATGAAAATTTTAGCGGACGCATTTTTTTTACTAATTTGCTATAATTCGCTGTCAGTGTGTCTAATCTTGATGGGAACACTATTCTAACTTGGTTTTTGCTATTCTCAGGAGATAAGGACAAGGAGGAAGCTCAGAAATAATAACTGAGCAGTTACTGGTAATTGGTGAGTGTGTCTATCTCCGGATAGAGTTTAAGTAGCATATCATGCTACTGTGGTTGACTCTTTTACCATGCATAGTGTAGAAATTGCCATGTTAGAGTAATATAGTATGCCTGATGTTGTATGTGAATTATGTGTACACTGTGTGATTGGCACCAGTCGGGCCTAGGGAGACTGGGGACTCGAGACCGTGCCTAGGAGAGGTTAGAGTCCGTATGAGGTCAACCGTGCCTAGGGGAGGTTGGGTCCATAGGCTACTGATTGTTGAGTATAGTGTGAACGATGCACCCCCTGCATCTGGATAACTATATTGTGAATTGAGTAGCAGGGACTATCGGTAGACTCAGGCCCGATCAGCTGAGAGTCGTGTGCTCGTACAAGCCGCCGATCCTCGTATTGTCTTATTGTATGCTAGTTGGTTGTTAGCAGGTGTTGTTAATCTATATAGCTTGTGTGTGGCTTAAGCTATATCTGTTAGATAGATTCCATTCACTTAGAGGTGCGCTAATCCCCCACATGTTTCCCCCTTTGCAGGTTTAGGTACTGCTAGTCGGGATGGGTACGGATGCAGAAGACATGTTTGACAACCCAACTCTGATGTTGACTTTTATATAAATAATGTTTTGTAATAACGTAACACCGTTGTGTAAACTTAAACGTAATTACTCAGATTAATGTAATAACGTGTCTTATATTGTGTTTGTAAATAAAGTCTTCCGCTGTGTGTTTAAAAAAAAAAAATGGCCGGTGTTACATTGGCCAAAGAGTCAAATATTTCACACCATTAAGACATTTGATTGTGCAGTGTATGTTCTAGTTGCACAACCACAACGCACTAAAATGGGTCCTCAAAGGAGGATGGGAATATATGTCGGATATGAAACATATTCAATTATAAGATATATTAAACCCATGACGGGTGATGTTTTTACAGCACATTTTGCTGATTATCATTATAACGAAAAATTGTTCCCTATATTAGGGGGAGAAATGAAAAAAAATAAAGAAAAAAGATGTTTCATGATGTGAACATAAATTAATGTATCTTGATCATCGCACAAAAGAATTCGAAAAGAAAGTTAAAAAATAATACATATGCAAGAACTTGCAAATAAATTACATGATGTATTTACAGATACAAAAAGTAGTGACTACTAGCAGTAAATGCTTCAACTAGAATTGAAATTCTAAAAGGTGGCAATAATGTCACTCATGAGTCTTTGCCACGCATGAAACGTGGAAGATCAATTGGTTCCGAAGATAAAAATCCTCAAAAATAAAATCAGCTGATAATGAGGTAAAATAAAGTGTTCAAGAAGAACCAAATATCAATACTCCTTCTGCAGAGGATATTGATAATAAATACAGAAATTGCAATAAATTATGCAATATTATGGAACCGAAATGGAATGACAAATATTGATGAGAATTTTTTATATAATGACATCATGAATAAAGATGATGATCTAGAACCAAAATTTGTCATGAGTGTCAAAATATATATGACTGAGCTCAATTGAAAGGAGCAATACGAGCTGAATTAGAATCGCTCAATAAAAGAAAAGTTTTCGGATCAATCGTTATCACTTTTAAAGATGTGAAACGTATGGGATACAAATGAATTTTAATTCAAAAAGGAAATAAGAAAAATGAACTTACAAGGTAAAGTCAGACTTGTAACTAAAGATTTCTCTCAAAGACCAGGAATTGATTATGAGAAAACTTATTCTCCTGTTATGGATGCAATTACTTTTAGATACTTAATCAGCCTGGCAGTTTCTAAAAATTTAGAAATGCATCTCATGGATGTTGTGACTGCTTATCTATATGGATCACTTGATAGTGATATATATATATGAAGATACCTGAAGGATTTAAGGTACAAATAAAGAGATCCATGAAGCCATTCAACTTTTAAAGAAAGAATTTGAAATGAAAGATCTCGAAAAAATCAAGTATTGCCTTGGTTTACAAATTGAGCATATGCCTAATGGCTTACTTATACATCAAACAACATACATTGAAAAGATTTTGAAACGTTTCAATATGGACAAGGCAAAACCATTAAGTACTCATATGGTTGTTAGATCACTCAATATTGAAGCTGATCCATTTCGTCCATGTGAAGATCATGAAGATATTCTTGGACCAGAAGTACCATATCTTAGAGCAATTGGAGCTCTTATGTATCTTATAAATTGTACAAGACCTGACATTTCTTTTGCAGTTAATTTGTTGGCAAGGTTCAGCTCTGCTCCTACCAAAAGACACTGGAATGGGATCAAACACATATTTTGATACCTTCGAGGAACTACTGATTTAGGATTATTTTATTCAAACGAATCAAAACAAGATTTGGTTGGTTATGCAGATGCTTGTTATTTATTTGATCTACATAAAGCTAAATCTCAAACTGGATATGTATTCTTAAATGGAGGTACTGCAATATCATGGCGTTCTAAAAAACAAACACTTGTTGCAACATCATCAAATCATGCCGAAGTGATTGCATTACATGAAGCTACTCGGGAATGTTTTTGGTTGAGATCAATGACACAACTCATTATTGATTCTTGTGGAATAGAACGCGATAAATGTCCAACAACTATCTATGAAGATAATGCAGCTTGCATAGCACAGATGAAAGAAGGATATATCAAAAGTGACCGAACAAAACACATACCTCCAAGATTTTTCTCATATACTCAAAATCTCATTAAAGACAACCAGATTGAAATGAAATATGTTCAATCCAGTAACAACTCTGCCGACCTTTTCACCAAATCACTCCCAACTGCTACTTTCAGAAAACACGTTCAAAATATTGGCATGAGGTATGTTCAAAAGATGTAATAGCTCAGCGATGTCCACTTCAGGGGGAGTCAACTATATGCTGCACTCTTTTTCCCTTAGCTAAAGTTTTTTCCCACTGGGTTTTCTTTAGCAAGGTTTTTAACGAGGCAGTACTAGTTGTTCTCTAATAAAATTGTCATTCAAGGGGGAGTGTTATGATATCATTGACTATACAAGATATGAAATCTAAGTGAATGACCAATATTATTACCCCATATCTTTTATACTGTTCCTCATTTGAAAAAATGAACATGAATAGTTTTTGTATAGTGATTCTTGTAGTATAAATATGTATACAATTGTAAGCATATGATGCACCCATTCTTACATTATATACAAGTCTTATTCTTTACTCTCCATTCAAATCTTATATAAAAAGAAGTCTTATTGCTAAGCATAGGCCATTAAAGGTAGTTATAAGCCTACTGAATTATAACATATTCATATTCAATATATTCCTCCTTTTTTTGCCAAAAACGAAAAATGTAGATTACATGTGAATTAAAAAAAAAAAAAAAAAAAAAAAAAAAAAAAAAAAAAAAAAAAAAAAACCTGAAACTGAAAAAGTTTATCCTAGTTCAGGACTAACATGTATATGATTGAATCTTGGAGGGCGTTTCAAATAACTGTAATTAATTGAGTTCATCATCATATATCATGTTTCTTTTTTACACAGCAATAATGTTGAACCAAAACATGCAAAAACCGACATGACTTGGATTGATCTCTCTACAAAAACAGATTATGATCTAGTAAACAAGTTGAGGATCCAACTCTGCAATGTCAACAGATCCAGATTCAATCGGTTTCATTAGGTACGCAGCCAACAATTCAGAAACCAAACCAGCAATATGCGGAATTTTCTTCAAATTCTTCACCAATGGGATGTCATCAGATTCCCCAATTGCTATTATCTTCGAGTTGATGTCAGCCATTCGGTCCAGTTTCCTCTTGAACTCGGGATTCTCTACATCCAGTACGGCCGGAAATATCCTAGCTGTTGTGCGATTCGTCTGCAATTGCAATGACAACCCAAAAATTAACTTCTCTGACCCGTTACCAAATAGTATATAACCCAAAAATGACCTGTCTTCATACAAATGCAGTAAAACTAGGGATGGAAATGGGCGGATAAAACCCGCGACGCGCAGGTATTTGTACCCAAGGTTGAAAAAGACGCGAGACGTGATCGCCTTAAAATGTCGAGACGTGGTCGAGATGGGGATTGAGACGGTCGTTGACTGGCGTTGACTTTTATATACTTGAATATATATACACATATTTTAAAGACAAAAATCGACCAGTTTGTACCTATAATCGCTATTATCATTGATATAATACAAAAACATAACACTAAAGTACATCAATTTTGATTGATTTGACCGAATTTTGACCGATCTTAACAATATTTTGACTTTTGACCTGCGTTGACCCGACCTTTCGCGCATTTGACCGTTGACCGATTTATTAGTCGACGGGACGGGGTCGAGACGGGCTAGTCACCAAAACGCCGCAACGAGCGTCGCAACGGACGTCATTTACAACACTGTCTGTACCCGTGATGGGCGGGTAATTTAAAAAGAAAATACCCGCGGGTACGGGATGGGCAAAGTTTTGACCCGTTGATAGCTCGCGATACTCGTTTAAGAAACTCGCGGGTATAGGTGTTAACCCGTATAAATATATTTAATTATTATTCATTTTCAGTGTAAGTTTATAATTATGTGAAGGTTTACCCACGAATCGTGGGTTTCCGTAGGCACGACTTAGTTAGTATGTATATTTTATTAAACCCACGGGTTTGCCTAAGTGTCGCGGGCACGGGCTAAAAAATTTACCCGTTGATGGGTAGAAGGGGCCCGACGGCAAAATAAAATCTTGACTGCCGTCTGCCGAGTCTCGGGTATAAATGATTTGTGCCCGTCACTCGCAGGTGTCATCCCTAGTAGTTAAAACGAACCTCAATGATGACGTGCATGTCAAACTCCTTAGTGTTCAGCCCAATGCCTTCATAAAAAGCTGTTCTTTGGGTATCGTTAAGATACATGGTAACATATACCTGCAACCCAAACGCAAAATCAATACAAAATTCTTTTTCGGGGTAGACAAAAAACAGTGAAACGTTATAAAGAAGAGGGTTACCGATAAGCAGAAGAATCGGGACCAAAGTTTAGCCTTCCAATCGTTAAGAAACTGTGGCTGCGCCTTCATGAGAGCCGAAAAAAAGTCACCGTGTCTGTTTTCATCTTGGCACCAGTTCTCAAAGTACTTGAAAATGGGGTAACATTGGTATTCGGGGTTCGCTTTTAGGTGCCTGTAGATGGTTATGTATCTCCAGTAACCGATCTTTTCGGATAGATACGTTGCGTAAAATATGAACTTTGGCTTGAAAAAGGTGTATTTTCTTGCTTTAGTCAAGAATCCCAAATCCAAAGCCAAGTTGAAATCTGACAGTCCCTTGTTTAAAAACCTGGTAAAGTTATACATTGTAAGGTTAAATGTCAAATCTTTTTTACGTTGTTACCTAATTTTATATCGATTATTTTTATTTACGTACCCGGCATGACGTGCTTCATCCCTGGACATGAGGGAGAAGATCTCTGCAACCACTGGGTTCGTTTTCTGCGTATAGAAAATGACTTGTTTGTTAGTTTTAGAACCATATCAGATGTGAATATATTCATATACAAAGGATAACTCTCATGTATTAAGGAAGTGTTTGAATGTGCAAATTTTTAATGTAGTTGGGATATATATTTGATTAAAAGATCAGATAATCAATTATGATGAAACTAGGTGCAAAAGTAATAACTAGTCATTTATCAAAGTTTTGGGTAAAGAATTTATGATTATTAAACAAATAACAAATAAAATAAGCCTAAACAATGGACTAAAGTTATCCATTTGATAACTAGTATCATTGGAGCACCTACCAAATATAATATACCAACAACTTGTTTTGCGTGTAAATAACCCGATTAATTATAATCACATAACTCACTAGCACTATATTTTATGGTAGTAAGAGTAAAGGGACAGAAATGGACACGGGATACCCGGTTACGCCACCCGCATCGGAGTAAAAAATACTCACCTTCCTCGGGTAGCGTGAACCAAGGAAAATCTTAACCGTTTACGTGTTTATAATCAGGTAACTACAACCAACGTTTCACTACTCAAACACCAAATATTTAATCAATGTCTTAATCAATTGAATAAGAGTAATGCTAACTAGACTAAAATAAGCATGCCTACTCCATTCATCTTTAGGCACACTTAAGGACATATAAACTTTATTTACCACAACATCCACACACACCCTTTTTGTTCACGACCGGACTCGAACTCACAACATCAAGATGAGTCCCCTTGATTATGCTAGGCCAAGTATTTCACAAATACACTAAACAATTCAACAGTCTCCAAAGTTATGTAAATGAGGAATTTTACTACAAAATGTCAAATTTAAGTATTTGACCCTGTTTCAGCTTTGCAAAAAAGTAAGTTATTTGACCCTGTAAACCTATAGTCAACTTAATGATATCCAGAAACATATTTCATATCAATATTAACTCTATTTCCAACCCCTACTTTAATAATCCATAACCTTTATTTTACACTTCAATACTTAGCATCAAATATTCCAAAACAAATAACCAAAATTCAACAATTTGACTATAAAAAGTCAAAGTACAGTAATTGACCCTATAAATATAAAGTCAACTTAATGATGTCCAAAACATAATTAATATCAATATTAACTCTATTTCCAACTCCTACTTTCAATAATCCATAGCCTCTGTTCCACACTTCAATATTAAGCATCAAATATTCAAAAACAAAAAACCAAATTCAACAATTTCAAACTTAAGAATTAGAAATTTGACTACAAAAAGTCAAAGTCAAAGTAAAAGTAAAAGTAAAAATACCTTAAGTCTTCTCCCAAGCTCCTTATACAGCAAAAATCCAGAAAACTCAGCAGTACAAGACCTCTCCAAAAACTCAACAAAAATCTGCCTAAGTGGGCCCTGCATTTCATCAGCAGCTTCTTTAAATTCTTTATTCCTAACAAAATGTGTCTGATTATAATCAGTCTTGAATTCCTGCAACAGAGCTTCAAATTCAGCTTCATTCAGATTCTTATTCATTTCAGTATTAAACAACTGTTCCATTTCATCAAAATCAGTCGTGTAAAAACGAGGTGCCAACAATGTTTCCTTAATTCCTTTTTTGTTGTTCCCACTTCCTTTTACGCTAGAATTAGCGGTTGCTGATGACGACGCCATACGAATAACGGAAGCGCCACGTGGCAAGATTGTTCTTGCTGTTGTTGTTGTGTTGAAGTAACTGATTTTAGAAGTGGGTTTGAGGAGTCCCATTTCGGTTGCCATTTTTTTGGGTTGTGGGTTTGATTTGTTGATGATGTTTTTGGGTTTGTATATATGTACTAAAAAACAATTTGGGAAATTTGAGAAAGTGAGTGGAGTGATAATTTTTGTAATCTATAATGTCATCTAATGAAATCTTGAAGAATGAATGGGAAATTGACACGTGGCAGGGACGAGGATTGAGATGATTTTATTGGTGTTTACTTGGGTGGAAACTATTCTGTGGAATGAAAACTTGAAAACTGTGGGTTTTTTTCTTTTCTCTTTAATTAGAAAAAATATAGAATTAATAATTTAAGATTTGTGGTTTAGAAATTTTTGTGACCATATTCATTCCTGGCAACATAATGGTTTTTAAGCTTGTTTTCTGAACCAGAGATTTACAACTGAATGTTACTCCTTCGATTTTATATTAATAGTGTACAAATAAAAAATACGAAAAATCCTATCATTATAATATACTTTTTTACTTTATAATTTTACATTATACTTTTTACCTATCTTTTTATTTTATATGTAAAAGTTAATTCAATGCGTAAATGAACTTTATTTTATTATTTTTATCTATGTATTTATAAATTGGACTATTAATTTAATACAACTAAAAAGAAATATTGGACTATCAGTATTTAAAAAGTGTACTATTAATTTTAATTTAATACAGTTCAAAAAGAAATACTCGACTATCAGAATGAGATGGAGGGAGTACTATATACTAATCCGTATTTGATAGTAGTATTTTTTGTTTTCTTTTTATTTTTATTTATTTATGTGTAGATAATTTTTTATAAAATGACATGCGTATGTGATATTTATTAGATATTTATAGACAACGAGTATAGTTGATAAAATATATTGACGTGTTGAAGAACATAGTTATCGTTAAAGTACTGTTTAATCCTTAAGCAAAACAACTCATGACAACGTTATGAAAAGTTTGAAAGAATGCAAGTCACGATGGTGTGACGGAAAATGAGAAAGTCGAAACAATATGCAACGAAATCAACAAGTATTAGTATATCTTCATGCAACAAAGAAAAAAATATGTATTATTTATTTCTTTAATCGTACTCTAATCCAGTTCGAGCTTTCGCGAGTTCGCCAACACAAAAAGAGTGGAGCTTTCATGAGTCTAAACAACATAAATAGTTCCGAAAGCATACATCAAGTAACAATTAATGTGACGACCCGGAAATTTTCGACCAAATTTAAACTTAATCTTTATATGATTTCGATACGATATGCAAAGTCTATAAGGTTGAGTCTAAAAATCTTGAACTGTTTATATGAAATCATTTAACCCGTGACTATTCTCGACGATTCACGAACCATTGTGTGTAAGTAAGTATGTAAATAAATATATATAAAGATAAAAGTGTATATATGATATTTTGAGCTAATAAAATAAACTTTAATCAATGGGAATTAAACATATAAAATAATAAACAATTAAGTATTTATATATAAATATATACATGATATTATTATAAATCTATATGTATATATGTGATATCTAGCAATACTTATTATTTGTATATTGTGATGTATATATATATATATATATATATATATATATATATATATATATATATATTTATATATATATATATATATATATATATATATAAATATATATATAAGAAATTACTACTCAATATAAGTTATTACATTATATAAATTATGAAATTACATAAACAATATGTAATATTAATATATTAAAAATTACAAGTTAAAATAAAGATGTTATATCAATATTATTGCTCTCATAACTATAAAAATTACTATTAATATTAAAATCAGTAGTGGGGATATTATTATGAAGTGTGATAAATAAATTGTTATTATCACTAATGTTATTATTACTAATAATATAATTAATAATAATATTAGTAACATTATAATTAATATTATTATTATTAGAAATATTATTGTGGATATTATTATCATCTATAATATTATTATTATATTATTATAAAATGTTATTATTATTATTATTTATAACATTAAGAGTATTATTATTATAGTTATATTTATTTATTAATAATATTAATTATAATCTATAAAAAATAAATATATAAATATAATAGATATACATATATACAGATAGATATATACAGATATATATAATATATACGCAGTTATGTACTAATATATTTTAGGAAATCAGTATTAATTTTATTTAGATTATTATTATTAATATAATTATAATCATTAATTATTAATTATTAATATTAGCTATATGAATATCGTACGTACTGATCTTTAATAAACCAAATCCGTTCCACATCATTTTCCATCTGTAGCTAATTGATTCATTTAGTACAAATCAGATTTTAATCACAGGAAACAAACAAAATCTGTTAGCAATCTTAATCTAGCTTTATATTTTTTTATATTTTTTTATATTCTTCCTATTCTTGTCTGAGAGTTTAAAGTCGACACTCATGATTTTTTTATTTAAGTCATTCAATTCAATTGGCTATGGAATCATCTAACTCTCATCTATTATCAATTTACAATCGCCATTCATATTTTTTTTAAACAGAAGAAAGAAACAAGAAAAAAGTACCCTGTTCTTGGTTCAAATATTCAAAAGCAAGAAAACGAATTGAAATCAAAAATCTGTTAATGCAGTCTTGTTAGGAATTCTTCATTTAACCTGTCTGTAAAATATTATATTCCAATTCTTTTATTGATTGAGAATTTCGAAGTCAAAGTTTTGATTTTAAAAAGTCAACCATTGTTCTTCAATTAAATTCAAACTTCCTGTTAGGAATTAAGTGAAATTGAGGATTGAAATAGATTCTAGGAGAGTTTTAAAACATATTTCGTGTAGGAATCGTGAGCTGAAAACATCTAGAATTTAAAATCAAGATTTGAGTTCCAAATTTTTTTTTTCGCGACAGTTGCAGTCACGGCTTCTGCAATCTGTTTATTTTTTTCTTTTAATTGTGTCTGTTAATTATAAATACGTCATTTCTATTTATGTTTCAAGGATAAATCAAACTTTAATTAGAGTTAGGATTGATCTCTGGTCGAATTGTATGGTGAAGAAGAAGGAGAAGAGAGTAGAAACAGAAAAATGGTTTAAGTTGATTTAGGTCTGGAAATAAAACAGAAAAGTAGACGGGTTCAGATGGTCATGGGTGTTTATGTGTGAGCGGGAGGTCTCGGGTTCGAGCCCAACTTGGGGCATTTTTTTTAAAAGGGGTCTCTAAGGTAGTTTCATTATTAATTCTATTATTATTATTATTATTATTATTATTATTATTATTATTATTATTATTATTATTATTATTATTATTATTATTATTATTATTATTGTTATTATTATTATTATTATATTATTATTATTGTTGTTGTTGTTATTATTACTATTATTAGTTATTGTTATTTTTACAAGTATTATAATTGCTATTATTATTATTATCATAATCATAATTATAAGTATTATATCTATTATTATTATTATAAGTATTAATTATGATATTACTATTGAACTTAAAACTTTAATATTATTATCATGAACATGTTTATTATTATTATTATTAGACAAAATTGCCCATTTCGTCCCTGTGTTTTTCAATTTTTGCCTGATTCATCCCTGTATTTTATTTTCATCATTTTCCATCCTTAAAAGTATTTTAAAGTCCCAATTTCATCCCTCACCTTAACGAAGGTTAACTGAGTCCGTTAAAACTATTCATAGGGACTATCCACGTAATCTTTAACTAATTAAATTACAAAAATCAATTCTTTCTTTCTCTCATTATGTCTGGCAGTTCAAAACCTTCGAGAGTTTATGTTTCTAGCAACACATGGACGAGTTAGCATATATATATATTGTTTTAACAAAAATGCCTGCGTAGTTTGTTCACAAGAGATATATCAGTTCTGTAAGTCCTATTATTTATGTCTTTATTACTTTTTCTTTACTAATTAATATACGGAGTATTACATTACACTTAGTTGTTAATGTTACTGAACTCATGTCCTACTAAAGAAGAAATGGAGCTTAGCTTCTCAACGTATAAATATACTATGTACATCTGTATTGGTTTTTTATTGGGTCAGAAAGATGCAATTTAATGCAATCAAGAATTTGAAATAATTTCGCTATCTTTATAAAAACCTATATTATATATTATTTAATGTTCCCCATTGCAAACATTCAAAATTGTAAAGGTGACAAGGAGATGCTGGCAAATGTGAACAATTGGGTATACATTATTTTATCTTTTACATCGCTTGTTAAGTGTTTTATAAATTCATGGGACTTTTTACTTACTATATTTTAATATTTATTTGACATTTACCTCATATTTGTTTGAATATACTGTGTCTCCCAGTTTTTCTCGTATGATCAAGTCAAATTGTCGGTCAATGCTGAAATGACCCGTTCATATACATTATAAACGATTCACAATAGTTGATTACATTGCGAGGTATTTGACCTCTATATGATACATTTTACAAACATTGCATTCGTTTTTAAAAGACAAAATTTCTTTACATCGAAAATTGACAGGCATGCATACCATTTCATAATATCCACTATCCAACTATAAATTGATTTAATAATAATCTTTGATGAACTCAATGACTCGAATGCAACGTTCTTCGAAATATGCTATGAAAGACTCCAAGTAATATCTTTAAAATGAGCAAATGCACAGCGGAAGATTTCTTTAACACCTGAGAATAAACATGCTTTAAAGTGTCAACCAAAAGGTTGGTGAGTTCATTAGTTTATCATAATCATTTATTTCCATCATTTTAATAGACCACAAGAATTTCATTTCCAGTTCTCATAAATATACGTCCCATGCATAGAGACAAAAATAATCATTCATATGGTGAACACCTGGTAACCGACATTAACTAGATACATATAAGGATATCCCCTATCATTCCGGGATCCTCCTTCGGACATGATATAAATTTCGAAGTACTAAAGCATCCGGTACTTTGGATGGGGTTTGTTAGGCCCAATAGATCTATCTTTAGGATTCGCGTCAATTAGGGTGTCTGTTCCCTAATTCTTAGATTACCAGACTTTAATAAAAAGGGGCATATTCGATTTCGATAATTCAACCATAGAATGTAGTTTCAGTTACTTGTGTCTATTTCGTCAAACATTTATAAAAGCGCATGTATTCTCAGTCCCAAAAATATAAAGGGTAAAAAGGCAAATGAAACTCACCATACTGTATTTCGTAGTAAAAATACATATAACGTCATTGAACAAGTGCAAGGTTGGCCTCGGATTCACGAACCTAAATTAATTATATATAATTATGTGTTGGTCAATATTTGTCTAACAAATTAGGCCAAGTCATAGTGTACCACAATCCTAATGCTCGAGACTAATATGCAAAAGTCAACAAAAGTAAATTTGACTCAAAATAATTTCCAAAAATCTATACATGATTAATATATAGTTTAAATATCGTCGTTTTATATTTTTAAATATTTTTAAAAGATTTATTAGAGTAAATAATATAATTTATTTATTAATAAATAAAATTTTATATTAAATTTATATAATATAATATACTTTTATATATATTAAGTAATAAAATTTATAGGGTTCATTTAATATCATAAAGATAATATGATAGGTATTATTAAAGTAAGTTATTACACGTAGTAAAATATGTTTGTATCACATATTTATTTGATAAAATAATATCTATAATGATAGTAAGTAAAAGTTGTATTATTTTGTAATAATAATAATTATTATAAAAATATCAATATTTATAATTACTAAGATGACATTATGATAAAACGATAATTCTAATTATGATAACTTTAATATTTACGATAATTTTTAATATTATCTTTAAAATAATAATTCTATTTAAAATAATAATAATAATGATATTTTATAGTAACAATGACATTTCTATTAAAATGATATTTTTTGTTAAAATGATAGTTTTAATACTAACGATATTTTTAATAATAATAGTAATGATAAAAATAATAAGAACGATAATTTTATCTAAATCAATATCTTATAATATTTTAATTTCATCATGATACTCTTACTCATTATTTCCTAATCGTTTCGTTTAATAGCTTTTAATCGTCTTTTATATCGTGTTCATAATAATGATAATAATAGTAATCAAAATAATTAGGTGTTACAAATATTTGTTTTAATTACACTAATATTAATAATGATAGTTACTATAACATTTTTAACGATAATACTAATAATTATCTTAATGATAATATAGTAATAATAATAATAACAATGACAATATCCATTTTTAAATAATGATATATATATTAATAATGATAATAATAATAATAATACTAATAATAATAATAATAATAATAATAATAATAATAATAATAATAATAATAATAATAATTGGATAATAATAATAATAATACTAATTATAACTTTAACAATAATAATGATAGTAATAATAAAAAAAAAAATTTTTTTAATGATAAATCCATTTTATTGATAAAGATAATAATAATGATAATAATAAGATAAAACTAGAACGACGATAAAAACGACGATAATAATAATCATTTTTAATAAAAATATAGAAAATTCAATTGATTATAACTTCTAATCCGTTCATCGAAACCATTCGATATCTAAAGGAAAAGTCCTTAATTTTTCGCTAGCTTTCCAAGGACATGCATATCTTATACCTTATCTCAACCGCAAGTGTAACTAATTCAATATTCAACCTAACCTGTCTAAGGGCAATATCAAAAGTACAAGCATGCATAATCCTAAATACTCGAGCACTAGTCAGGGATACACTATTAGTATGTAAAAGTTAAATTATGAGTACTCACGTATCAATATTGAGATTCAAGTTTCTATGAAATAATGAAACATATTGAATTCTATTTATAATAGATTTTTGAATTATTAAAGTGAATTATTAAATTATGAATTATTAAAGTGAATTATTAAAGTATGAATTATTAAAGTGAATTATTAAAGTATGAATTATTAAAGTGAATTATTAAAGTATGAATTATTAAAGTGAATTATTAAAGTATGAATTATTAAAGTGAATTATTAAAGTTAAAGTAAAGTAAAAATAAAGTAAAGGTAAAGTTTAAGTATAGTAAAAGTATAAAACTATGTACGTATAATACGCGTATAAATATATATAATATTAATTTAAATCGTTATATATATTTAATAAAATAAAATATAAATATCGTTATTTTTATCATACTAGTTAAGTAATGAGTTGTCAAAAGTGGTTCTAGATATTTATAAAAGTTATATACGTTTTAATAATAAAGTTCTTTTTAAACTGAAAACGTTTTTGTACGTTTGAAACTAAATAGATCAATCGAGTCTTTATGAGATTCAATCTTCCACTATCCTTTGTCTAGTTCTCAATGATTGACAATTTATTCTTATTTATAAATCACTTTACCATTTTTCGAATATTGTTAAAACGGAAAGATTTCTCAAATCAACGTGGGCCTTTCAACAGAGACTTGTAATCATAATTCAATATATCTGATAATTCAATCATTTGATCTTATCTTCTAATTCCATTGATAAATATTTTGAAACAGATACAATCATATAAAGTATTTAATCTAATATTTTGTTTACGTTTCAAGTTATAATATATATACACATATACATATATAATCATATTCGTTTAATGGTTCGTGAATCGTTGGAACATGGTCGAGGTTGAATGAATGTATGAACGTAGTTTAAAATTCTTGCAATTTAACTTAACAAATATTGCTTATCGTGTCGGAAACATATAAAGATTAAAGTTTAAATTTGGTTGGAAATTTCCGGGTTGTCACAGTACCTACCCGTTAAAGAAATTTCGTCCCGAAATTTGAGTGGAAAGGTCGTGAATGATAATAAGTATGTTTTCATGATGCATACGGGCTGAAAATTAGAGTTTTATCATCAGCGAATAATTTGGATAAACAATCCATTTATATGAAGAGTACGAATGAAGCTAACATAGAAGAGTGAAATGAGTAAGTATAGATTCATCTTATCATTTGACGTAGATATGATTGATTCCCAGATTTCAAGGGATTTGAAGAAAATCTTCTTAATAAGATTTGACTCTCCGGTAATCAAGGGAATTAGGATCCGCTTTAAATGCGATCGTCCATTTTAATTGTTCTGTAGGAGATTTTCTTATAAATTCACCTCCTTCGTTTCCTTACAACTCACACCTTCTGTTGATGCATTTTATGCAGTTCCTAGACATCTACCCGCGTCCATTGCAGGTACAACAGTTTACAGGCCACCATGATTGCTCGTTATTATCCTATCCGTGTTTGTATGTGGTTACAGGAACTGCAGGAACGAGATTTAAATGTTTAACTATGTTAGACTTAGTCAGACGTACGAGTGAAGCCTCACTAGTACAGCTGACAGGCTCATACGCACGGTTGATGCTGAGCTAAGTCACAATTACAACCTAAATGAGAAGACACGAGTGAGTGATCACCCTTACGACTGATGAAGCCAACTCGTACGTGTGATGAATGAATCGTATAGGTGAGTCAACAGCAGGGTATATAAAGTCTTATGTTCTTCATTTTAGGTTAAGCCTCTCATTTGTTACACACACTTAGATCTAGTGAGCTCCTCCGATTCTCTCTCAGTCCAAATCACCCAGGTGGTGAATAATAGCTCTAGGTGTTGATCTAATCACACTTGATTTAGTTGTGGTTTGACTAAATTAATCAAAAAAAACTTAACCTATTCACTAGAGGGTTTGATTCACTTATTCCGCCATTGTGTGAGTTAAATCTGTTGATTTCTAAGTTCCTAGTCATGTTTCATCACCTTCTATTCTTTCTCCCTCAACTCATATTTTAAAGTATTCATCAATATGCTCCATCCAGTTCTGATTCTCGATATACTTCTAACTTTCATATCGGTCATTCTTCTTTTTCATCTACCGCCGGAAGAATCTATTTACTTCTACTATACTCTTGGTTTTATAGTGTTTTTAGTTCTCCCGTGTCTTTATATTGCTATATGCATTGATATATACGGTTTGTGATTTCTGGGTTGTTGTTGGGTTTTATATCTTCCCTTATATTTCAAAGTCCTTGCTTCTTCTATAATCATTGTCATCCACAGTTAATGCTCTCTTCTATTTGCTATGATTTATACTCCCATTTCTAGTTCGAAGCTTTGTCCTTCCGTTTCTTCTTCTTGCGATTAAGCACCGCTTGTAATGGTCCAGAATTCGCAGATATAAATTTCGGAATGAACATTGTTAATGTTCTAGGAAGGAAATTGTAATGACACGATCTTGACTTGTCAAATTACCAGAATACCTCGAAAAAGGCCGAATCATCAAGAAATATTTTCTTGATATTTAGAGATCAAAGAGAATACAAGAGTCGTGTAACATAGCACATGATGACGTTATGATCTGTGAATCATCATGTTTCATTTAGAAACTCAGCATGAATTATTGTAATATAATCACGTTGATCAAGTGTCATTATATTATACTAACTCATGCTTCAGCTCCCAACACTTCTTCAAGAATATTCCTATTTTAAACTCGAATGTTTCAGAATTTAGAAACTAAAATAGTTTCTTTTATGATATAATACAGATAGCGCGAAGAGGTAAATGATTTCAGATAAGAATAATTATAAAAATATATTCAGAAGTATGGATGATATTTATAATGAAAGATACGATGATATCTTAGAATGTCTAATATCAGAGGATGATGAAGGATATTGTCCGCAAGGGTTTAGAGTCAGGAGCAAGGTATTCGTTAATGACTTCAGCAAGTACTGAATCATTTGGATTCTTTGAAGGCAGGTTCAGCCTTTGTGATTTGTCCACAGCCTCATTCATACTTTGCTCAATCCGTTTTCCAGTTCCAAAGCTTCTCTTTTTCTGAGCTTTGCCAATATACTATCCTTTATCATCCAACTTTTTACTGTTAAGGTCGTTTACAGTTTTTGCTGCTTCATCAGCATTTTTCAAAATTTCGAGAACTGGTTCGCAGTTTAGGGTGTTTTTCAGAAATTTCTCATTCAAAGAATGTAAGTCTTGGAGGTAGACGTTGTGTGTCTATGTAATTGTTGATGTAGACATGCTGCGAGGTTTCAAAATACTGATTGCTGATTCTCAATAATTGGTATGGCAATTCTTGTTATAAGGTACGAATGAGTATATGATAGGGTTTTGATAATTATAATGATTTTTTTTTTTTTTTTTTGGAAAGTCAAAGATCAATGAAGTTGTTGGTAAGTTTATTGCTAATGTGGTGAATATAAACGATTCCCCGGTAACGTTGGCGAAAGGGCAACGTATCTATCGAGGTTATAATAAGACTTTTTTGATTGAGAAGTCGAAGATGACTTGCTGGAGCTGTGACAAAACTGTCTATTTTGAAACGGAATTGAAAAGTTATTTTAGCTAGTAAATGCCAAAGGGTCTAACACGGATACGTGTCGAACTATGACTTGGGTTTTGAGAGTTTTTCAGGTGTATAACTGTGGGTAACATGTGGTTGGATCATCATCTCGATTGTTCCTTAGTTGAAGTGTCTTCAGAAATTTCGAAGGGTTTGAACACAGATTGTAATCGTTAACATACATTTGATGTTCTAACACAGTTTTGAAGTCAAAATATAGCTTGTGAAAGATGTAAGGATCTAAGAGTGATGATTTTGGTCATATCTCAAGTTGAATTTTGAGATTTCAAAATCAGAATATGTAATTAAATTTTGAATGAGTATGGTTGTTTTGATTTATATGAAAGAATGGATATTGTTGTGAAAGTAGGGAGTATAGTTGATGATTGCTGAATCAGTTTCGAAAAATGTAATATATTAATTGTGAATTTATATATCTCTCGGGTATTACCTACCCGTTAAAAAAAAATTTCACAATTAATATTTTGTACAAAAGAAGTTTATTACAGTCTTTATGAAAATATATATGTATATTTTCTTTAGATGTAATATAGATTTAATGAGTTAATATTAAATTAAACTCATTTGTTTTATGGTTGGAACTAGAATTGAGTAATCCCTAAAACTTTATAAATTTCATAAGTATTTCTTCAATAATATTGAAATTATGAATCATTACTTTGTTATTTGTTGGTTTTCGTGAAATTCTTGTGAACTTCGCAAGGTACGAATGATGTTATTTGAAAAGTTTCGAGTACATCGATGATGAAAGCGTAAAATCAAACATATATTCGAATAATACACTTGATTTATTATAAATTGGATTTTTTTTATTGAATTGAGACAGAGATTGTAATTAACGATGGTTAAGTTGCGGACGAAGGACGTACATCATTGCATATTTGTAATATGAATTAACTGAGTAGTTAAGATTCACACATAATAGCTTAGTACGGGAAGATTTATTATGGTTTAAAAATTTATACATATAAATCTTTCGATTGGAAATGAGTTAATACTTCATAACTCGTTGATACAATATATTTATTGTTGATTCGTAATGATGTCCACAATGATTCTTGAACTGACAGAGTTTGTGATGTTACAGGTGCTGTTGATTCTGACGATACTGACGGCACTGACTGTGTTGATGATGCTACGGTCCTGTTGATGTTGTTGGTAAAACAATTCTAGCTTGTAAATCGTACACCATTTTCGATCAAAGTTTCTACTCTACCATCTCCGTTCACTCATCCGATTTACGGTCAGAATTAAATAATCTCTACGATTTTCGAGATTACATAACTGCCGCAGAGATATCTCTTCAATGAAGTTTATGAATTAATACTTCATCGTTTGTTGTTGTTGATATTCCTGGATATTTACAGGGCGTATGACGTTGATGTTTGAGATACATATTGTGATGTTGCGGTGTGGGATATGGATGTTGTTGTTGGTGGTAGTGATGGTACTGTTGGTGTTGCTGATGGGGGTACTGTTTATGCTGTTGGTGCTGCTGCTGGTGTTTGAAACCTTTGCACCATATTCTCCAAAGCCACTACCCGAGCGCGAAGCTCGTTGACTTCTTCTATTACACCGGGGTGATTGTCGGTTCGGACGAGCGGATAAATAAAATCTAGAATTTGGTGTAGTATGTAATCGTGACGAGATACTCTAGAAATAAGAGAGAAAATGGTGTTTTGGATAGGTTCGCCGGTAAGTGCTTCAGGTTCTTCGCCAAGAGGGCAATGTGGTGGATGGAAGGGATCACCTTCTTCTTGTCTCCAATGATTAAGGAGGCTATGAACCCATCCCCAATTCATCCAGAATAGATGATGACTAATTGGTTGATCCATTCCGGTCACACTGCTTTCGGAACTTGAGTGGGATTCCATTTCGGAATCCGAGGGACTTGAACTAATGACGAATTCCATTTCGTACGATTGAATAAAGAATTTTTCGATATGAAATGATTTTCCGGCTATCGGGTGGTATTCTAATTATATAGAGCAAAAGGTTTCGTAGATTACGGAGGAATTTACGGAATATGTCAGGCAAAGTTTACAGTAACAGATACGCTAAGATATGAATTAGCAGATACGCTAAGATATGAATTTTGTCTATACACTATTCATGCAATCAATGCAATAAGATGTGTCTAGACTAAGAATCATAAGCAGGTAATTTCCGACAAGAATGATGAGCAAAACTTTTGAAATGCAGACACGGTCGAAGTCCAGACTCACTAATGCATCCTAACGACTATCAGTTAGACACACTAATGCAGACCTGGTTCGCTAAGACCACCGCTCTGATACCAACTGAAATGAACCGTTCATATACATTATAAACGATTCACAATAGTTGATTACATTGCGAGGTATTTGACCTCTATATGATACATTTTACAAACATTGCATTCGTTTTTAAAAGACAAAATTTCTTTACATCGAAAATTGACAGGCATGCATACCATTTCATAATATCCACTATCCAACTATAAATTGATTTAATAATAATCTTTGATGAACTCAATGACTCGAATGCAACGTTCTTCGAAATATGCTATGAAAGACTCCAAGTAATATCTTTAAAATGAGCAAATGCACAGCGGAAGATTTCTTTAACACCTGAGAATAAACATGCTTTAAAGTGTCAACCAAAAGATTGGTGAGTTCATTAGTTTATCATAATCATTTATTTCCATCATTTTAATAGACCACAAGAATTTCATT
This sequence comes from Rutidosis leptorrhynchoides, assembly GCF_046630445.1. NCBI lineage: Eukaryota > Viridiplantae > Streptophyta > Magnoliopsida > Asterales > Asteraceae > Rutidosis > Rutidosis leptorrhynchoides. Next base: position 586,777,612 of record NC_092335.1, on the reverse strand, counting down.
TCTAGTTCTCATAAATATACGTCCCATGCATAGAGACAAAAATAATCATTCATATGGTGAACACCTGGTAACCGACATTAACTAGATACATATAAGGATATCCCCTATCATTCCGGGATCCTCCTTCGGACATGATATAAATTTCGAAGTACTAAAGCATCTGGTACTTTGGATGGGGTTTGTTAGGCCCAATAGATCTATCTTTAGGATTCGCGTCAATTAGGGTGTCTGTTCCCTAATTCTTAGATTACCAGACTTTAATAAAAAGGGGCATATTCGATTTCGATAATTCAACCATAGAATGTAGTTTCAGTTACTTGTGTCTATTTCGTCAAACATTTATAAAAGCGCATGTATTCTCAGTCCCAAAAATATAAAGGGTAAAAAGGCAAATGAAACTCACCATACTGTATTTCGTAGTAAAAATACATATAACGTCATTGAACAAGTGCAAGGTTGGCCTCGGATTCACGAACCTAAATTAATTATATATAATTATGTGTTGGTCAATATTTGTCTAACAAATTAGGCCAAGTCATAGTGTACCACAATCCTAATGCTCGAGACTAATATGCAAAAGTCAACAAAAGTAAATTTGACTCAAAATAATTTCCAAAAATCTATACATGATTAATATATAGTTTAAATATCGTCGTTTTATATTTTTAAATATTTTTAAAAGATTTATTAGAGTAAATAATATAATTTATTTATTAATAAATAAAATTTTATATTAAATTTATATAATATAATATACTTTTATATATATTAAGTAATAAAATTTATAGGGTTCATTTAATATCATAAAGATAATATGATAGGTATTATTAAAGTAAGTTATTACACGTAGTAAAATATGTTTGTATCACATATTTATTTGATAAAATAATATCTATAATGATAGTAAGTAAAAGTTGTATTATTTTGTAATAATAATAATTATTATAAAAATATCAATATTTATAATTACTAAGATGACATTATGATAAAACGATAATTCTAATTATGATAACTTTAATATTTACGATAATTTTTAATATTATCTTTAAAATAATAATTCTATTTAAAATAATAATAATAATGATATTTTATAGTAACAATGACATTTCTATTAAAATGATATTTTTTGTTAAAATGATAGTTTTAATACTAACGATATTTTTAATAATAATAGTAATGATAAAAATAATAAGAACGATAATTTTATCTAAATCAATATCTTATAATATTTTAATTTCATCATGATACTCTTACTCATTATTTCCTAATCGTTTCATTTAATAGCTTTTAATCGTCTTTTATATCGTGTTCATAATAATGATAATAATAGTAATCAAAATAATTAGGTGTTACAAATATTTGTTTTAATTACACTAATATTAATAATGATAGTTACTATAACATTTTTAACGATAATACTAATAATTATCTTAATGATAATATAGTAATAATAATAATAACAATGACAATATCCATTTTTAAATAATGATATATATATTAATAATGATAATAATAATAATAATACTAATAATAATAATAATGATAATAATAATAATAATAATAATAATAATAATAATAATAATAATAATAATAATAATAATAATAATAATAATAATAATAATAATTGGATAATAATAATAATAATACTAATTATAACTTTAACAATAATAATGATAGTAATAATAAAAAAAAATAATTTTTAATGATAAATCCATTTTATTGATAAAGATAATAATAATGATAATAATAAGATAAAACTAGAACGACGATAAAAACGACGATAATAATAATCATTTTTAATAAAAATATAGAAAATTCAATTGATTATAACTTCTAATCCGTTCATCGAAACCATTCGATATCTAAAGGAAAAGTCCTTAATTTTTCGCTAGCTTTCCAAGGACATGCATATCTTATACCTTATCTCAACCGCAAGTGTAACTAATTCAATATTCAACCTAACCTATCTAAGGGCAATATCAAAAGTACAAGCATGCATAATCCTAAATACTCGAGCACTAGTCAGGGATACACTATTAGTATGTAAAAGTTAAATTATGAGTACTCACGTATCAATATTGAGATTCAATATTGCAGGAAAGGTACGTAGACGCAACGGAAATGATAAACACTATATTGACCTCACGAGCATACCCATGAACCATACTCAATCACCTCCATAGCTATAACCCATAATTTCCTTAATCCTATCCTACTCGAAAAACAATTTCGAAATCACTCGGACAGCACTCCGTCGTAATATTTTATGTATACTAATAATATCTTGAAATAATACGGAGTAAATATATATATGTAAATCGATTGAGAGAGTTTAGAGAAAAATATTTTCAAGTTTCTATGAAATAATGAAACCTATTGAATTCTATTTATAATAGATTTTTGAATTATTAAAGTGAATTATTAAATTATGAATTATTAAAGTGAATTATTAAAGTATGAATTATTAAAGTGAATTATTAAAGTATGAATTATTAAAGTGAATTATTAAAGTATGAATTATTAAAGTGAATTATTAAAGTATGAATTATTAAAGTGAATTATTAAAGTTAAAGTAAAGTAAAAATAAAGTAAAGGTAAAGTTTAAGTATAGTAAAAGTATAAAACTATGTACGTATAATACGTGTATAAATATATATAATATTAATTTAAATCGTTATATATATTTAATAAAATAAAATATAAATATCGTTATTTTTATCATACTAGTTAAGTAATGAGTTGTCAAAAGTGGTTCTAGATATTTCTAAAAGTTATATACGTTTTAATAATAAAGTTCTTTTTAAACTGAAAACGTTTTTGTACGTTTGAAACTAAATAGATCAATCGAGTCTTTATGGGATTCAATCTTCCACTATCCTTTATCTAGTTCTCAATGATTGACAATTTATTCTTATTTATAAATCACTTTACCATTTTCCGAATATTGTTAAAACGGAAAGATTTCTCAAATCAACGTGGGCCTTTCAACAGAGACTTGTAATCATAATTCAATATATCTGATAATTCAATCATTTGATCTTATCTTCTAATTCCATTGATAAATATTTTGAAACAGATACAATCATATAAAGTATTTAATCTAATATTTTGTTTACGTTTCAAGTTATAATATATATACACATATACATATATAATCATATTCGTTTAATGGTTCGTGAATCGTTGGAACATGGTCGAGGTTGAATGAATGTATGAATGTAGTTTAAAATTCTTGCAATTTAACTTAACAAATATTACTTATCGTGTCGGAAACATATAAAGATTAAAGTTTAAATTTGGTTGGAAATTTCCGGGTTGTCACAAATGCAGTCCCGATACTAGCCACAGCTACAAGTTAACTTAAAGTTGTTGACAAGAAACTGATTGCGAAAATTGTTGTAAATAATAATTGGAGGTAGAGGTGTAGACATTAGAAATTTCGGAGTAAGTGGGCAACTCGTCACAACTTTCATGGACTTAGTTGGTCAAATGTATTATGTATTCCTTGAACTCGATTATATAGCTTGCAGAACTTTCAAGATGCAAGCTCAAGTCCCTAATATCGTAAATAGGATATGGGATGACGAAATTTAACGGAATATTTAACCTCCGTTAATGATTAGGAATAAATTGGGACTGAAAAATTTTATTAGGGACTAAATTGGGACATATTTACGATATTAAGGATGAAAATTGCAGTTTTTAAAATACAGGGATGAAAAGAACAAAAATAAATAAACACAGGGATGATTTTAGTAATTTTGTCTTATTATTATTATGAAAGTAATATAAATCATTATCGTTTTCGTATATATTAGTATTAGTATCTTTAAATAAATAATATAATTGTTAATATTGACATAAGTAATATTATTATCACGAGTATTATGATTATGTAATTACTAAAATCAGTATCATGACTATAATTAATAGTAAAATCAATATTGTTACAAGTATTATTATTAATACCACTATTGTTATTACTATGATTTTTATTTTTATTATAATTATTATTATAAGTAATGTTATTCTTAATATTATCATTATAATCAAATACAACTTTTATTTACTATATTATTAGGTATATAAAAATATACTTATAAGTAGTATTACATATAAGTATGAATATATTATATTAACAATCTTTATATAAATATTCATATATAACAAATTAGGCATTTTTAATATATATACTATATATATATTGTAAGTAACTAGAGGGGGGTGAATAGTTACTTAATGCGTTTTTAACAATTTTTCGATTGATCACCAAATTCGATTTTACTTTGATCAACCAATTCAACTCAAACTTGATGTGTGTGGTGTATATGTTCAAAATGATAAATGAAGTAATGTAAAGAACATAGACACAAGGATTTATAGTGGTTCGGGTGGATGTTAACTAATCCACCTTAATCCACTCCCCGATTACACAAATCGGGATTTGTTGCTTCACTAAGCACTTTTCTCCAAACCCGGTGGAGATCCGATTTACAAGTCTTCAATCTTTTTTAGTAGACAACAAACCTAATCTTTCTATCCCTTCGAAAGATCAACTCTAACCTAGATCAACTTGTCTTCACCTTGGACAAGTATTAATCTCCAAATAAGATTAATCAACTTCCTAAGTCCCTTCAAGGAAGTAGATCACTAAGCTAGCCTATGCTTCCACTAATTGAAGTTACAAGACTTATACACTCTGCAATGATGATCCTAACACAATACTAGGACATACATTACATTAAGTAAACTCACAAGATAAATGAATTTGATTAGTAAGTTTACAATAACTTAATTCTATATCTATAAGATCATAGAATCTTCTCTTGCTTGATCACATTTGAGTAGTAATTGATGCACTTGTGATCACTGGAGATATGCCTTTTAAATGTGCAAGAGGGGCAGCTTGAAATGAATTCAAATGTTTGCCTTTTATAGTGAGATTCAAAAAATAGCCGTTGACACATGGTTCCCAGCACGGTCGACCGTGGTGCGACCGTGCGTGCTCCAGTCCAAAATTGGTATCCATTGTATAGACGTTTGACTCAGATTTGAACACCACTTTTTGGCACCTTTACTCCTTCTAGCACCTGCAAAAGAAACCAAACATCCTATACAAGTACTATATGCATTAAGTGTGTGAGATTTGGTCTTATTGCATGAAAGTGACTAATCATTCCAAAAGTGGCAAACCCAACATTCTTGGAGAAGTGTCTTGATTGATATTTAGGGAAATTTCAGATTGGTCAAGACTTAGTTAGTCACTTTAATGCTCTTGGTTCAATTCTAAAGGCTAGTCACTATATCATTAACTTCCTAGTTCCAATTAATCTCAAGTCATGTTTTATTTGAGTTTAGTTAGGGATTAATTGAATAATGTCTCTATAGGATAATCAAGAAGTATGTAGAGATATTAAGGTTAAGTTATTATTGAGCAAGCAATCATACTTAGTTACTTAGACTAGACCAAATAGACAATTAACTATTGTGAACCATTTTACACTTAATCTATTGGAGTAAGTTAGTTACTTAAATTCTAACTAATGAGCACATGGCAAACATATTAAGTTGACAAGTTTATGAGTATTAAGCATATTAGCAAGTAGCAAGTAATACTCACATAGCAATAGATAGTTATTCTAAGATCAATCATATAGATACTTGTACAACTTATAATTCAAGCACTTAATAAGTATAATGTGCAATATAACACATTTTATGATTAATGTGTAAGCACACATTAATATCCAACACATGCACAAGGGAAGAGCAATCTCTAGTTGGGACTTGGTGACCATCCTAAATGTATCTAAGTGTGTTTTAGGATTACAAGTCATTTCTAGTTTAACCTTGAGATCATTGTTCTTCATTTAGCCTTAATTAATCACTAAGTCCTTTTTAATAGCAATCATTGTTCTAGTGATATTGGCTTGCGTGTGTTGATACTTGATGATCATAATAAAAATATCTAGATAAGAATTAAGATCACAAGTTGTTGATTAACACTTATGTGTTATATCTAATCTTGGTTAACTTGTCATTAAGATGTCATTAGGCATAATTAATCACAATTAGTGTTTTTATGACCAAGACTCAATTGAGTATGGAGAGAGCATCTATCCTAAGTATGTTTAGAAAGGTTTCATGAATTATAGATGTCGGGAACTAGTCAAACTTTATTTGGTCAAAATTTGAGACAGAAGAAACTGCGGTCGCACTGCGGTTGACCGTGGTGGCGACCGTGCAACTTGTTTTCACAAAACTTCGTTGCAATTCAGTTTGGGGTTTCATGGTTGACTATGCGGTCGACCGTACCTCGACCGTGTGTTTGCCTGAACTTTTAATTTCATTCTTTAACCTATGTTTGACTTGGTCGTTTGCAAGATAAAGTATGGATTAGTGACCTTGCGTGTTTTATGTTAAGATGTCAGTCATTACTTATGTGTATGTGTGTGTGTCATCATCAAAACATATTCTTTGGTTAATTACACTTTAGTTAATCATACTTAAGTTTATCGTTTAGTGTATTAACCCACATTCAATCAACATTCTCCCCCTTTTTGATGATGACAAACCATACAAGTGATGAGGAACATTTTGCTATAAATACGCAAGTGTTAACAATCACTTGTATCCATCTTTCTCCCCCTTTTGTCGAAGCAAAAAGGTTAGCTCCCCCTGGAACTAAGCTCGCCCTTAGAACAAAACTCCGCCTTAAATTGTGCACGTTGGAAAAACATATATAATAAAACACAACAAGCACACATTTTATTCAAATTAAGCACGAAACATAGTAATGCATATATGAAGATATGCATGGAAGACATAGTAGATCAATCCTAAGTTTGTTCTACATGGGATGAGATGTGCTCAGGTGAGATGAGCATTTTCCACAGACAAGATTGTTCAGAAAGCGTTGCAGGATCTTGTGAGTTCGAAGATTCTGACGATGAAGGATGGACATTTGAGTGGAGGATAATAGTGCAATGAACTGATCATCTTCCACGCTGTCATCGGATCCCGTAACACTCTAGGCATGTGTATTTTCTCCTTCTGCTTCTTCGTTAAAAGGTCGAACCGAATCATAGTTGATTGGTAGAGGGGTTAGACCAACAGGATGAACATCACGAACGCACAGTTATGTGAAGAGCTTCGTTAAGTGTGCTCCATAGGGAAGACATAGAGATTCATTGTACACCAATCCATTCATTCTTTTTGCCATGAATAGTGCCATGTTGACTTGAATTCGGTGTTGGAGACACCAGAGAAGTGAGGCTTCACAGGCATGAACGCTTGTGGACAGTGTTTCTCCCTTGCAATAGATGTTTTGACTTATAACTTTGAGCCATAGGTCAAACTTAGGTGCGAGATGATTTTCCTTAAGACCATCACTTTGGATTTCAATGCGATTAATGGGTCTTTGACAAAAGGTGTTGATGATGTCACCTTTTGTGACAAATTCGGGAAGACAAAGGAGATATGGACTATACGAAAAGCATTCCACGCCTTCATCGGGAACATGCATGGATCTTCCAAAATCCTTGAGAGACATAGAAAACCCTTTGTGATGTCGTGCGAGGTGTATATAAAATAGCTATTAATTTTACAAGAAATACTATTAAATACGATACAATTTTACACAAGATATTTTTTTTATTTAGAGAATGGATATACTTAAACCTTGCTACAACACTTATAGGCAGTGTACCTAATCGTACAGTAGTGTAGTTTTTAGTAAGTCCGGTTCGTTCCACAGGGAAATCTTTAAACAAAGCTTAACGCTATATTAGTTTACTTTTATAAAAATACAAATATATATACAAGTAATATTATTATTATAAAGGGGGGTTTTTACCGTTTAATGACCGGTTTGTCGATTTTAAAACTTTAGTCGCAGTTAAAACCAAATGTAAAATATTAAAAATAAATACAAGACTTAAATTAAAGCGTAAAGTAAATAACGATAATGAAATTGAGATTAATAAAAAGTGCGATAAAATAAACTTGCGATAATTTAAAAGTATGATAATTAAAAGTGCAATTAAATATAATAACAATAAATAAAAATGCGATAATTAGAAGTGCAATTAAATATAAAATAAAGGAAATTAAATATGAAATAAAAGAATTATGCTTATTTAAACTTCCGTAATCATGATGTTTGACGTGTTGATTTTAGTTTTATGCCCATGGGTTAATTGTCCTTTGTCCTGGATTATTTAATATGTCCGTCTGGTTTTTGTCCATAACCGTCCATCAGTCATAAATATAAAGTGCGAGTGTCCTCGTCAAATTATCCTTATACCCGAAGTTAAATATTCCAACTAATTGGGGACTTAAACTGTAATAAGATTTTAATACTTTGTTTAATAATTACACCAGGATGTCGACTGAGTGTAACCCAAGGTTTTAATATTTTGTTATCAATTATACCAAGTGTCCTTGTACATAATTTCACCCCTGTTTTAATTATTCTAGTGGCTATTAATCCATTCCCGTGTCCGGTTAAATGAACGATTATTCGTACATATAAATACCCCGCCCATCGTGTCCGATCGAGTGTATATGGTAATTTATAGGGACGCCCAATTGTAAATCTTTATATTAACATTAACAAACTATCATTTAGTTAAACAAATATAAAGCCCATCAATAGCCCATAGTCTAATTTCCACAAATGTCGTTCTTTTGTCCAAACCCCAATTATGGTACAAAGCCCAATTACCCAATTTTAGTAATTAGCCCAACATCATGATTACTTCGGATTAAATAAGTATAATAATAACTTAGCTACGAGACATTAAATTAAAAAGGTTGAACATAACTTACAATGATTAAAAATAGCGTAGCGTTACACGGACAGAATTACGACTTACACCCTTACAATATTCGCTAACATACCCTTATTATTAGGATTAAAAATTAAAATTAAAATTAAAATATAATTTATATATATATTTTTACGTATATATTGAGAGAGAGATATATGAATGTGTGAAAAATGATCAGAATTCGGTTGGCTTTATAGGGAGTTTTAAACTTTGGGGCTCCGCGACTCGCGGCAAATTTTGCCTTCAAACTCCGCGAGTCGCGGAGTTTGTAAATACAGCCCACTCCAGTTTGGAGTCTTTCTTGCCGACGGTTTTTATTATTTATTATAATATATAAATAATTATAAGAATTATTTAAATATTATATTATATTTATGTGCATAGTTGACTTGTAATTTTTAGTCCGTTGCGTCGAGCGTTGAGAGTTGACTCTGGTCCCGGTTCCGGATTTTCGAACGTCCTTGCGTACAATTTAATATCTTGTACTTTGCGTTTTGAATCTTGTACTCTTGTAATTTCGAGACGTTTCTTATCAATAATTGGAACCTCTTTGATTGTATTTTGTACTTTTGAGCTTTTTGGTCGTTTGCGTCTTCAATTTGTCGAATCTGTCTTTTGTCTTCACCTTTTATTATTTAAACGAATATCACTTTTAAATAGAACAATTGCAACTAAAAGCTTGTCCCGTATATTACTAACCTTGTATTTGGAAAGCAACACGTCCAGTTTACTTGTCCCGTATATTACCTTTCGGTAAACTACCATCCGATTGTAAAGGAAAGCGTTGAACAAGCAACTGTTAAGGCAATGTCACCTGACATGCTTTTAATTATGGTCTATAACGTGTCGGACGCAATTACTATCCTTGGTAGGAGCAATAGTAAAGCTCACCCTTATGATTTTTCGGTCTGGCACAAGGTCCTGTCTTTGACCACTATGCAACCACCGTTCTTACGGTTGACACCCGATTTAGTTCAGGTGACCTAATGAATTCCAGGTGAATTCCTAGGATTTTACGTTCAATGGTAATGAACGCATTAAAAATAGGGTTTTCAGAAAACAAATCGGTTTGTAATTTTGATCAAAATATTTTCTCGTTCAAGCTCGAGTTTAGATATCATTGAATTCCATGAGTTTGTAATTCTCAACCTTTAAGGTCAATCTCAAGGATTGAGTAATATCAGGCTTAAAAGCTGATTTTTGATCTTTAAGGAGATTATCCTTTCTGGGGATCTGATTCATTAGTCTTATCAAGCTAATTTGCATGGTGCCCCCCCATTATACGAGATAAATCCTTCTCATGGTTAGGATAAATCTGACCACTTGGCGACCCTGTTTGATGCTGAGGTCCGTGGATTTCCTGCTGATTTTAGTGATGACTTTTCTAGATTTTTCGTCAACCTACAGCTGGTCTGGACGACAACTTCATGACCTAAATCAAGAAGCGCGTGTCTTTTTCGGAAGACTTTACTTCCTTTTAATGATGGAATTGATTCATCGTGTAGATCCATCTTTCTTACAGTAAATCAGGTAAAACTTTTTAGTTTAGTCCAAAGCAAAAGTATTTTCAGTTATTTGTACAAAAATATGTGATATATGTTTTGAATAACTTGGAGAATTTTCCCACACTTGGCTTTTATTTTCCTTTTTATCGTCCTCTATTCCATTTTAAATGAATTTTAACATTTTGGTTTGTTTCTCAATTTATGTCCTTTCCGAGGTAACAATAATTTCGGTGTTAAAATCTAGTTTTATCGTTCATAAATATGTATAAACATGATTTTGAGTTCATTTAATTGAAAATTTTGAAAAATTTTACTAGAATTGGGTAGTCAGTATATAAGACTAGGGCTGTTCTTTATTATCAGAGAGCACTAGATTCTAATACAACTACTGCTTTACTAGTATTTCTAATGGTAACCAAGTGTATAAAGTAAAAATTTTAAAATCCGAAAGAATTTAACCCCTTCCCATACTTAAGATCTTGCAATGCCCTCATTTGCAAGAAATCAGTAACAATTTAAATTATTGAGGGTGATTTGTGTGAAAATGATTAAATTTTTACCAAAGTTTCCAAATAATTTGGCGTTTGTTTGCTGAATGATAAATGGTGCACATCATTTGTTCATTCCGTCTTGTTGTTATTTCACATATATTTTGCATCTTGTCGTCAAAATTAGTTGCTTTTGCTGAACTTAATGCCAGTCTTTGAAAATGCGTTGTTTTACCCTGTTGTGTACATAAGATAAATGATATTGCTCTAAACATACATATTATTCAACGCAATATCACTTATATTTCATAGGTTTTTATCATCTACAAAGACATTCAATGCGCATTTCACGAGAAAAACGACAAAAGAGTGAAGTTAGAAGAAACGACGATAAAACGATAGTTTTAACTAGATTTATATCAAGAAACGTTTATCCGAATGAAAGTACAAGATGAAAGAAGAAAAGAGTTCAAATGAGAAGTGCCAAATCAGTACACGTCAACACGGGATCAACAAAGAACAACTGAAGAAGAAAAATGAAGAAAACTGTTATTTGATCTTACACGAATCGTGTATGTCTACACGAAACGTGTAGAATATTTGTTCTCACACGAATCGTGTAGTGATACACGAATCGTGTAATGTTAGGCCGAATTTAATCATTCATCAGATAAGGGGCGGCTGCTTTTGGAGTTAAAAATTACTTCTTTTTCTCTAGTGCTACAGCCATCAAGCCAGTTGAGTTCACCTACTACTAATCCTCAATGTTAAATACGGAGTATGCAGAGACAACAGGAGGATACAAGACACACATATATTACACACAAGAGGATATACACACAAAATTACTATATCAAATTACTATTGATATTTTTACTTGTACCTATTGTAATTAGTTTCAAGTTTCAAATATTAAAGGGGTATTGTTCGTGATTAAGGGTGTTATTGTACGCGTGAAAGGGGTGTTATTATTGTAATTTTTCTACCGTTTGAAGTTAATGCAAGTGAATATATTTTAGTAAGTTTACTCTGTTAAAATTAGCGTTGTTATTATGTTTGCATATCTATATTTTTATGTCTACCTTAGTGTAATGAATAGCTAAATTTCCCTAGTGTTTGCTTAAATGTAGAGCCCCTAGTGAAATGGATTGTTACCATTAGTAAAAGTTAAAATGTAACTTTAGTATTTTTAATATTGAGCCTAGTTAAAAGAACCATTTTTATGTAATTAGGTATTTAACCCTTGCCACTTAATTTATTAAATTTAAATAACGAAAGTTGTTTTTATTTACATAAATTGAGCTTCAACATTAAAAATGATCTAGACGAATTTATGGATAAGTTATTGACACCAATTTAGAAATAAACTTCGGTGGTTTGGGTGATATCAATAAATTATATGACAGTGAAATTATAAAAAGGGAAACCGTTATAATTTGGGTATTGGCGAAGGTCAAAACTAGGCTAGGTCTCAATTTAAATACTTAGGGAATAGTAGCTTTCTAAAAAGAATCCAATGAAAATTAGATTTTATTTAGTTAAGTTGTAACTTTATATTTTTTCGAGAGAAAAATGTAAAGTTTGATACTAGAACATTTTAAATAGGGCGTAAACTTAAAACAATCCATGGACCTAGGGGTGACACAATTAAGTAAACACTCTCATTTATCTCATTTATATTTCTTATAAAAGTATTAAGTTTATTATTTACGAAGTATTATTTTAAAATATAAAAAAATACATAAAAACAATTATTTTTCGTAACAGTAATCTGTCACATCTTTTTACTCATACACGAATCGTGTATCATCACACGAATCGTGTAGGCCTTGAATACGGCTACAGTACCCGTAGGTTAAATTTAGGGTTTTTAATTATTTAATATTATATATTTAGGTTTTTAGTTATTTTAATTATTATACTTAGGTTATTTATTATATAATTAGTTAAAGTTATTTAAAATACTTAAAATACATGTTTTAATCCTAAAATTAGTATTAATTATTATAAGTTTATAAATTGTAACTAGTTTATAATTAGTAAATTAATTAATTTCCTTTTAACTTGTATTAGTTTTATTAAAAATGTCATTTAGTTAATTTAATTAAGTTTATATTATAATTGCTTAAAACAAAACTCTAAATATATAGTTTCATTAAAAATTACTATTTTACTAATTACTATTTAGTAACATAATTAATGCATCATAATTAGTTTATTTTCATTTAGTTCCTTTTTAAGTTAATTTTTGTAATCTTGTAATTTTATTTAGTAAATTAGTTTTAGTTATTTTCTTTTACTGTTATTTTACAATTGCCTAATCCAAAACCCCCTTTAATTAAGTTTGACATCAAAGACTATTAAAAACCATTAAACACTCCATCTCCCTGTGGAACGAATCGGATTTACCAACAAACTAAACTACACGGATAGGACTAGTTGCCTATATATATGTGTGAAATCAACCTAAAATCAATAAAATACCACATATACAATAAATAAATTCGTGTAACAAAACAACTCAAATCCGTTCATAAATAAAGGTCTCGATCGCACACATCAACTTTTTGGCGCCGCTGCTGGGGAGTTGGCAGTTAAATAAATAGATAATTTTTCTGATTCGTAGTAGTAGTTGGATTTGTACGTGGACCGGGTTGTTGGATCACCAATTTTATTGGTCAATAGAAGGATCCTGCCCCTCTGCTGCATCTTTTGGCTATTCAAAACGTGGGCAAAATCAGAAGGAAAATCTGTTGTTTAAGGGTTTTTATCATTGTTTTTATGTTATTCGATCCTCTCGAGGAAATTCATTTCCAAGAAAGTTCAAAGTTTTTGAATAAATCCTTTAATTCTTTATACAATTTCCCAAATTGTATGATCCGTTCAATCCTAAACTCGATAAACTTAATCCGGAACCTCAAAGAATTAATAAAGGACAAAAACAACAAAAAGAAATAGGAAGTACTAGTAATTTTAAAACACCGAAAAACACTAAAAAAAGAGAAACAAATAGGTAACCCTAGATAAACCTTTAGTGAAGTGATCTCATAATAGAAATTAATGTATGAACTTACGTTCCTCCAACGCTGAATTAACTCCTTCACATCCTGAACCCGAAAGAAGATTCCACGAACGCTTAAGAACTCAAGAAGTAGAATCTCTTGCTAAAAATTTAGAGTCACTTTTCTTAGAATCCGACTCTGAACCAATAATTCAACCAATCATAGAGCTGATTATTAAAAAAGAAGAAGAAATGGCTGATACAAATCAAACGATGGAAGCATTAATGAAGGCCACAAGAAAAGGTCAAGGCCACGCAATCATCCTACCCACGATGAGTGATGGCTTTGAAATAAAAGGTCAATTTTTACACATGGTAACTAATACATGTCAATTCGGTGGAGCCCCAAATGAGGATGCTAACGAGCATCTTCGTAAGTTTGTAAGCATTTGCAAGCTTTTCAAAATCAAAGATGTCACCGATGAAGTTGCATGTTTAAAAATCTTTCCATGGTCCTTAAAAGATGATGCAAGAGATTGGCTAGACTCATTACCAGAAGGTTATATTGAAAACTGGAATGATATGATGGATAAATTTTTGTCAGAATTCTTTCCTGCTTCAAAAGCAGCAAAATTACAAAGTGACATAAATCACTTTAAACAAAAGCCTAATGAAACTCTTTATGAAGCTTGAACCCGATTCAATAAAATGCTTCGAATATGTCCTCAACACGGGTTGAATACATTCCAAAAGGTCCAAATATTCTATAAAGGAGTCAATGTGGCAACTAGAAAAGATATAGATGTTGCAGCCGGAGGTTCGATCATGAAGAAAACACCTGAAGACGCTCACACAATCATTGCTGATTTAGCTTCCCATTCTCATAATTGGCATCAAGAAATAGAATTTTCTAGATCATCAAATGTTGCTAGTATTGAAAGCAATGATGAAATTGCTTCTTTAAAAGTTCAAATAGCAAATCAAGCAAGGCAAATCGAGAAAGTAACCAAGGAAATGCATGCTATCGGAGTAGGATGTGAACTGTGCCAAGGTCCCCATCTTACTAGAGATTGTGATCAAAGTACAATGGAAGAACAAGCAAATTTCTTAGGATACTTACGAAAAGGTGAAATGAACTTCAGTGATTTTCCAGCTATAGAAGCAAACAACCGAAAATATCCTCCTATAAACAGCTATCAAGTAGGAGGACCTTCAGGATCAAATAATAATAACTATCAAAATAATAATAACTATCAAGGAGGAAATCCAGGTTACCAAAATAACCGGAATTTCCCAAATCAAAATCAAAGAAATCCGCCACCAGGTTATAATAACCGAAATCAACCTCAAAGAAATTATCAAAATAATTTCCAACCAAATCAACCACAACCACTAGCACTCATGCAACCACAACCATTAGCAATTATGCAACCTCAACCCGAGAGGAAATCTGGTTTAGAAGATCTCTTAAGAGATTTTATGGTTAAGCACGAGCAAAATGCAGAGCTCCAAACTCAGCAAATTCGAAATCAACAAGCCACGATTCAGATTTTAGAAAGAGATGTTGGAAGGATCTCACAGTTACTAGCAGAGAGACCACCAATTGCAAGTAACCCTCCGTTTATACTAAAGAAGAATGATCCTCAAGCCCCAGCATATTCACAAGTGAATGCTATTTATAGTTTCTGTGAGGATGAAGCAAGTTTCAAAACACCGGAGCATAGTCCTATTTTTACTCTTGGGTGTGAAGATGATGATGAAGAGTGTGATGAGTTTATATTTTCTGATTTATCCAATATGGCGGATTACACTCCTTATCAAGAGATGGATGATACCCGAGTTGAAAGTGTGAAAAGTATAACATGTGAAGATGAAGAGATCCGAGTTGGTGACATAACTCCCGAGTATGGTGATTATTTGATGAGGTTGATGTCGGGAAATCATGCGGAAGTGCAGAAAATTGAAACCACCGAGCCTTCCGAATTTAGGGTTGATGATGATTTGAAGATGATCAAAGAAGAAGCGGAAGATACGGTGAAGCAAGCACCTAAAGTAGAAGACTATAAACAACCCATTCCATACCCACAAGCACTTGCATCCGAAAAACCAAAGGAGAATCATTGTAAGCCTTTAAATACGGATAATATCTGTGTAAATGTACCTTTGGTTGATGTTGTTGCAGGTATGCCAAACTATGGGAAATTCTTGAATGATTTGATGGCAAAAGAAGGAGTGTGTGAGCAGGCATCATCTGCGTTTCTTAAAGCAGAATGTGCTGCTATTGTGAAAAAGAATGAATTGCCACCTAAGTTAGGTGATCCTGGACCGTTCATAGTACCTTGTAAGCTTAATGAATCTGAAATTCTTAGATCATTAGCTGACTCAGGTGCAAGTATAAATCTCATGCCTTATTCCATTTACTCGCATTTGAACTTAGGTGAACTTAAACCCACCAATTCAGGCATTAGATTCATTGATCAGTCGGTTAATAAACCTATAGGGATTGCTGAAAACTTAGTAGTAAAAACAGGTGAACTTGAGTTTCTAGCTGACTTTGTAGTTGTAGACATGAAGAAAGATAAGTTTGTACCTATTATTTTAGGTAGACCATTCTTAGCAACTGCATGTGCTTTAACAGATTGGAAAACAGGAAAACTAGTTTTGAAGGATAGAGGCAAGAGTGCAACCTATCAAACTGAGTTTAGTATGAACCCACCACCCACACCGATAGTTTCAGTGAATATTGTTGACAATGTCAAACCCATTAGTCAACAAGCTAAGTGTGGGGAGGGTGATGAGGAGAAACTAGATAGTAAACCGCCCAATGATAGTGTTGTTGAGAAAACCATGAAGAAGTTATATGGTAGGATTAGAAATGCTATGTCGAAAAAAGATAAACATTTGAGAGAGAGATTGATTTCAAACCTATCAAAACTTGAGAAATATAAGTTGAAAAAACTGGTTGAAGAGTCAAGATTTTCGGACTCTTGGTTATTATCAAAAATTAGTGGTAAGAATGGTTGCAGTAATGGTTCTATTGGAGTAAAGAAGGGTGATGTTTATCACCCCGACGTTAGTTAAAATTAGGGTGGAGTCGCGTGAACGACTCGCTAATAAAATTCACAAATTGTAAATAGTCCCATTCGTGTGTCTCGTTTTTATTTTAAATTCCTTTTTATTTGTATTTCTCATATACTTGTTTTAAAATTTAAAAATGTTAATCTTTTTAACACAAAAATAGAGTGTTTTTATTTTATTTTAAATTTGTTTTCGAAAAATATTAAAACTTTAACTTTTAATGGATTGAATTTTATAAATTGAAATTAAAAATTTATAAACGGATTAAGATCAGGTGTAACAACCGAATTTTCGTTACAAATATAAATTTATAAAAGATATTTTAAATTTAATTGATTATAAGTTATATAAAAAAATATAAAATGAAAAAAGTAAAAAAAAAAAAATTTTAGTTTGTAATAACATAATTTTTTGGTGTGTATTGAAACTTATTATGTTTTTATTTTTTTATATTAGCAAGAAAATATAGTGTGGGGTAAAAAAATGTGTTGTACGATTGAATTAAAACCCCATATTTTGTGTGTTTTTAACATGGTTTTGACAGGTACAGACGAAAATGCAATTAGACGAAACGAAACATCGAATTACATTGTGATACAAACGTTGGATAAAATCATAGGTAAAACAATTTGAAAATCCAAATCGGTTAACAAAGGAAGTTCCAAATACTTCACACTATTTGTCCTCTCAAATTTATACATTATTATCTGATTTTTATGTAATGAGGGCATTACATAATCTTAAGTGTGGGGTGGGAATATATAAATTCTCGAGAACTTATAATTTGGTGATTTTTATCAAGATTTATAAAAATTTTAAACAAATGTATCTAATCAATTTTTAAGGTAACTACGAGCAATTAAAGATCAGGTGTAAAAACCGAAATTGTTGTCTCCATACATTAAAAATACATAAGTTTATTTGTTTAAAACTTATAAAAGAAAACCATTTATAACAAGAATTTATAAATCCTTATATTGAGAACCATTTATCACATGTTTCTTTGAAGTTTATTGCAGATATCATTGCTACAGAATGTATAAACCTGAATATTCCATTATCACGAGTAATAGAGGATGAATCGGATCCATCCCGTAAAGAAGTAAAGTCTTCCGAAATGACACACTTGCTAACTTATGTTAGAAGATGTAGTCCAGAACAGCTGTAGGTTGACGAAAAATCTTGAAAAGTCATCTCTATCATCGGCTGGAAATCCACCTAACCTCAGCATCAAACAGGGTTTTTGGTGGTCAGACTTATCCTAACCATGAGATGGATTTGTCTCGTACAATGGGGGGGCACATTGCAAATTAGCTTTTAAGACTAATGAATCTAATCCCCAGATGGATGATCTCCGTAAAGATCAACTGCATCTATGTTTGACCGCGGTCAACATACATATGCCATAACAAATTGAGGTGTGCAAACTCATGGTTCACCGATGATATTTGGACACGATATAATTTTGTTCTAAAACTTATGCTATTTTATGAATTATATTTGTGTAAAACTATTTTTGGACATTTGGCTTCAAGTTCCATGATACTACAATCATGGGGGCGAATAGCTTGCTAATCGCCGACTGAGACTTCGGTTTTCAGTTACCCTCAACCGGAATTTGAGGTTAAAACCGGAAAACGTGTCTAGTGTAAAAACTAGCATGACATTTTATAAAATCATAAAACGTTTTCACAAGGTCCAATTTTCCCTAAGGATCCAAATTTTTAAACCCTAATCACGAGTTTCATGTTTGTTTCTGTTGTCAGAATTTCATTTCGTGTGGTGTGCGTGTGATCCAATAAATACTGTGTTGTGTAATATATTTCATATAGTGTGTGTTTCATTTCGTGTAGTGTGTTGTAGTGACCCGAACTTTTCCATGTTTATATATATTAATTGAGATTGATATTTACATGATTAAACGTTTCCAACATGTTAAGCAATCAAACTTGTTAAGACTTGATTAATTGAAATAGGTTTCATATAGACAATTGACTACCCAAGTTGACCGGTGATTCACGAACGTTAAAACTTGTAAAAACTATATGATGACATATATATGGTTATATATATAGTTAACATGATATTATGATAAGTAAACATATCATTAAGTATATTAACAATGAACTACATATGTAAAAACAAGACTACTAACTTAATGATTTTTAAACGAGACATATATGTAACGAGTATCGTTGTAACGACATTTAAATGTATATATATCATATTAAGATATATTAATATATCATAATATCATGATAATATAATAATTTAACATCTCATTAGATATAATAAACAATGGGTTAACAACATTAATTGAGATCGTTAACTTAAAGGTTTCAAAACAACACTTACATGTAACGACTAACGATGACTTAACGACTCCGTTAAAATGTATATACATGTAGTGTATTTAGATGTATTAAAATACTTTTGGAAGACTTCAAGACATATATCGAAACACTCATACTTAACGAAAATGGTTACAGTTACTTTCCCATTCTTTTCTTTCATCAAGAATTCTAGTCGTATTCTTACCCGTATTATACACAGCTTCAAAACGTACTTACTATGGGTATATACCAATAGGAACTAGCATGGGATTCCACTCTTGATTATGTCATGTATGACTAATCAATTTTAACTTCTACCATGAGCTAGTCAACTAACTAGAACTCCTTTTTAACCCCACTCACCACTCACCAATTAACACTCATCATTCACTCCATTTCACTTCCAAATCTCTTTCTAATTCTCTCTCAACACACCCACACTATTATGAACGTATTTTTCCAGTAGTTAATCATCATCTTCATCAAAAATCACTTCAAGAATCAAGCTATAATCATCATAGGAAGAACACTTCAAGAATACTTCAAAAATCCCTTCAAGTTTACTAATTTACTTCCAAGCTTTCTAATCCATTCCAAGTAATCATCTAAGATCAAGAAACCTTTGTTATATACAGTAGGTTATCTTTCTTATTCAAGGTAATATTCATATTCAAACTTTGATTCAATTTCTATAACTATAAACTATCTTAATTCGAGCAAAAATCTTACTTGAACTTGTTTTTGTGTCATGATCCTACTTCAAGAACTTTCAAGCCATCCAAGATCCTTTGAAGCTAGATCATTTCTTGTCACTTCCAGTAGGTTTACCTACTAAACTTGAGGTAGTAATGATGTTCATAACATCATTCGATTCATATATATAAAACTATCTTATTCGAAGGTTTAAACTCGTAATCACTAGAACATAGTTTAGTTAATTCTAAACTTGTTCGCAAACAAAAGTTAATCCTTCTAACTTGACTTTTAAAATTAACTAAACACATGTTCTATATCTATATGATATGCTAACTTAATGATTTAAAACCTGGAAACACGAAAAACACCGTAAAACCGGATTTACGCCGTCGTAGTAACACCGCGGGCTGTTTTGGGTTAGTTAATTAAAAACTATGATAAACTTTGATTTAAAAGTTGTTATTCTGAGAAAATGATTTTTATTATGAACATGAAACTATATCCAAAAATTATGGTTAAACTCAAAGTGGAAGTATGTTTTCTAAAATGGTCATCTAGACGTCGTTCTTTCGACTGAAATGACTACCTTTACAAAAACGACTTGTAACTTATTTTTCCGACTATAAACCTATACTTT
Organism: Rutidosis leptorrhynchoides; assembly: GCF_046630445.1. Lineage (NCBI taxonomy): Eukaryota > Viridiplantae > Streptophyta > Magnoliopsida > Asterales > Asteraceae > Rutidosis > Rutidosis leptorrhynchoides. The sequence continues at coordinate 586,757,043 of NC_092335.1, read as the reverse complement.
TTCTGTGTAGATTCATAAAATAAAGTTCAATATGAAACCATAGCAATTTGATTCATTCAAAACGGATTTAAAATGAAGAAGTTATGGGTAAAACAAGATTGGATAATTTTTATCATTTTAGCTACGTGAAAATTGGTAACAAATCTATTCCAACCATAACTTAATCAACTTGTATTGTATATTATGTAATCTTGAGATACCATAGACACGTATACAATGTTTCGACCTATCATGTCGACACATCTATATATATTTCGGAACAACCATAGACACTCTATATGTGAATGTTGGAGTTAGCTATACAGGGTTGAGGTTGATTCCAAAATATATATAGTTTGAGTTGTGATCAATACTGAGATACGTATACACTGGGTCGTGGATTGATTCAAGATAATATTTATTGATTTATTCCTGTACATCTAACTGTGGACAACTAGTTGTAGGTTACTAACGAGGACAGCTGACTTAATAAACTTAAAACATCAAAATATATTAAAAGTGTTGTAAATATATTTTGAACATACTTTAATATATATGTATATATTGTTATAGGTTCGTGAATCAACAGTGGCCAAGTCTTACTTCTCGACGAAGTAAAAATCTGTGAAAGTGAGTTATAGTCCCACTTTTAAAATCTAATATTTTTGGGATGAGAATACATGCAGGTTTTATAAATGATTTACAAAATAGACACAAGTACGTGAAACTACATTCTATGGTTGAATTATCGAAATCGAATATGCCCCTTTTTATTAAGTCTGGTAATCTAAGAATTAGGGAACAGACACCCTAATTGACGCGAATCCTAAAGATAGATCTATTGGGCCTAACAAACCCCATCCAAAGTACCGGATGCTTTAGTACTTCGAAATTATATCATATCCGAAGGGTGTCCCGGAATGATGGGGATATTCTTATATATGCATCTTGTTATTGTCGGTTACCAGGTGTTCACCATATGAATGATTTTTATCTCTATGTATGGGATGTGTATTGAAATATGAAATCTTGTGGTCTATTATTATGATTTGGTATATATAGGTTAAACCTATAACTCACCAACATTTTTGTTGACGTTTTAAGCATGTTTATTCTCAGGTGATTATTAAGAGCTTCCGCTGTCGCATACTTAAATAAGGACGAGATTTGGAGTCCATGCTTGTATGATATTGTGTAAAAACTGCATTCAAGAAACTTATTTTGTTGTAACATATTTGTATTGTAAACCATTATGTAATGGTCGTGTGTAAACAGGATATTTTAGATTATCATTATTTGATAATCTACGTAAAGCTTTTTAAACCTTTATTGATGAAATAAAGGTTATGGTTTGTTTTAAAATGAATGCAGTCTTTGAAAAACGTCTCATATAGAGGTCAAAACCTCGCAAAGAAATCAATTAATATGGAACGTTTTTAATCAATAAGAACGGGACATTTCAGTTGGTATCCGAGCGTTGGTCTTAGAGAACCAGAAAATTTGCATTAGTGTGTCTTATCGAGTTTGTTAGGATGCATTAGTGATTCTGGACTTCGACCGTGTTTTCTTTAAAAATGATTGCTTAACATTTTTGTTGGAAACTATATATTTTTAACATATGAATATTATGTGATATATTAATCTCTTAACGTGTTTGATATTATGTGATAGATGTCTACCTCTAGAACAAGTCCCATTGACTCACCTAATAATAATGAAGAGTCAAATGTAAATTGGAATGATTCGTGGACTGATTCACAAGTTCCCGAAGAGGAACCGGAAGAAGAGTCGGAACCGGAAGAAGAATCGGAACCGGAAGAAGAATCGGAACCGGTGGGGGAAATAATAAAACGGTTAAGTAAAAGAGAATCCTCAACCAACCGACCAAGGTTAATTATGGTCAATGGTGTTTCCGCCAAGGAAGCAAAATATTGGGAGGATTACCAATTCTCCGATGAATCGGATTCCGACGAGAATTCCGATGATGTTATAGAAATTACCCCAACTGAATTTAAAAAGGCAAAAGAAAATAATAAGGGAAAGGGCATAAAAATAGAGAAATCTAATTCCAACCCTGATGAACTTTATATGTATCGTCAACCCCCGAAGTCCTTAAGTTGTAACAATGACCCGGGAACCTCTAAACCACCAGGTTTTTCTAAACCAATGTGGAAAATTACGGCTCGTATTAGGGGAACATCATATATCCCTAGAAACTTGGCAAAACGAACCAAAACCGAAGAAGAAGAAACAAGCGAGTCGGAATAAGATAGTTGTATTCGTGTGGTGTAATATATGTAATATAGTGTGCTTATGCTTTATGATATATGTAAAAATTGCTTGTATTAATAAGTATTTTTTTTATGAATCTAACTCTTGTCTATTTTACAGTATAAAAACACAAAATGGATAGACAACCCAATATTTTAAGAGACCTACCCGGAGACATGATTGATGAAATCTTGTCTAGAGTCGGTCAGAATTCCTCGGCACAACTATTTAAGGCGAGATCAGTTTGTAAGACATTCGAAGAACGTTCCAAGAATGATTTGGTTTATAAAAGGCTTTCGTTCGGAAGATGGGGGATATCACATTGGGAAATCCATAAGTTACGATGTGTTTACTTTGACGCATATATTGCGGGGAACCCAAATGCTATTTTACGCAACGGGTTAAGAAATTATTTTGACTCAGTATATCCAAATATAGGACTTCGTGATTTAGAAAAAGCGGCTAACATGCAACATAAAGAAGCATGTTATGCTTACGGGTTAGTAATGTTCGCTTCTCACCAAAGTGAGAACAAGAACATCGGGCTACAACTATTAAACAAAACGTTCCCTCAAGTGACGGAGTCGGTAATTGGGGTAAGAAATGAGGTTTTTAGGTTATTACGAGACTGTTGGTCATTACGTAACCCTCGTCCCTTTGACGACGTTACAACACGCTGTCTTATCAACGGCCATAACGGTTATGTTCCACAAGACCAAGGATGGGAAGTAGTCCTAGTAAAACCAGAATGCATGACTTGTTTCTGGACGTATGAATTACGTGTCTTTATTGCCTTTGCTGAACGACTTGTGTACTAGCTAGAATTATCTTCACAACTATCTTGTATCAAAGTTATTGTGTGCTATATTTCATGCTTTATGTAAAATAAGCGGTATTGTAAGTTTGTAAAATATTGTATAAAAGTTTGAACGCGAAATATTATTATAATCAGTTTTTCATATAGAATTGTAGTAGTTGAATTGTATATTAGCTACTAAGTATGAACTTAACGGGTAGGTACTACCCGAATTTAAACTTATAAAACGCTAATATGAAGAAAAAGCTTTTATAAATGAGTTCATATTATGCTACGAAATACTATTAACTACTCTTAATATTCTGTATGATTAACTTGTTCCATTTGACTATTTTGAAGGAAATGGCACCGACTACTCGACACACCGTGAATATGAATGAAGAGGAATTCCGTACTTTTCTAGCTTCAAACATAGCCGCAGTACAGGCTGCGCTATATACCAACAATAACCTTGGATCTGGCAGTACAGGAAATCGTGTAGGATGCACCTACAAAGAATTCACTGCCTGCAAACCTTTGGAATTTGATGGAACCGAAGGACCGATCGGATTGAAACGGTGGACCGAGAAGGTTGAATCGGTGTTTGCCATAAGTAAGTGTACTGAAGAGGACAAAGTGAAGTACGCTACGCATACCTTCACAGGTTCTGCGTTAACATGGTGGAATACCTATCTAGAGCAAGTGGGACAAGATGATGCGTACGCACTACCGTGGTCAGCATTCAAGCACTTGATGAACGAGAAGTACCGTCCCAGAACCGAGGTCAATAAGCTCAAGACAGAACTTAGAGGGTTACGAACCCAAGGCTTTGATATTACCACGTACGAAAGACGATTCACAGAATTGTGCCTATTGTGTCCGGGAGCGTTCGAAGATGAGGAAGAGAAGATCGACGCGTTTGTGAAAGGATTACCGGAAAGAATCCAAGAAGATATAAGTTCACACGAGCCCGCCTCCATACAACAGGCATGTAGAATGGCTCACAAACTAGTGAACCAGATTGAAGAAAGAATTAAAGAACAGACTGCTGAAGAGGCCAATGTGAAGCAAGTCAAAAGAAAGTGGGAGGAAAACGGTGATAAGAATCGCCAATACAGCAACAACAGCAATTACAACAATAATCGCAACAATTATCCCAACAATCGCAACTACAACAAACGGCCCAACAACAACAACAACAACAACAGCAACTACAACAATCATCCTAACAACAATAATAACCGCAACAACAACAACAATCAGAAGCAGCTATGCCAAAGGTGTGAAAAGAATCACTCGGGGTTCTGCACCAAATTTTGCAACAAGTGTAAAAGAAATGGTCATAGCGCGGCGAAGTGTGAGGTCTACGGACCAGGGGTTAATAGAACGAAAGGAACAAATGGTGTCGGAACGAGTAATGGCGGAGCAAGTAGTGTCGGAGCAAGTTATGCCAATGTAGTTTGTTATAAATGTGGAAAACCGGGCCACATTATTAGAAATTGCCCGAACCAGGAGAACACGAATGGACAAGGTCGTGGAAGAGTTTTCAATATTAATGCGGCAGAGGCACAGGAAGACCCGGAGCTTGTTACGGGTACGTTTCTTATTGACAATAAATCTGCTTACGTTTTATTTGATTCGGGTGCGGATAGAAGCTATATGAGTAGAGATTTTTGTGCTAAATTAAGTTGTCCATTGACGCCTTTGGATAGTAAATTTTTACTCGAATTAGCAAATGGTAAATTAATTTCAGCAGATAATATATGTCGGAATCGAGAAATTAAACTGGTTAGCGAAACATTTAAGATTGATTTGATACCAGTAGATTTAGGGAGTTTTGATGTGATAATCGGTATGGACTGGTTGAAAGAAGTGAAAGCAGAGATCGTCTGTTACAAAAATGCAATTCGCATTATACGAGAAAAAGGAAAACCCTTAATGGTGTACGGAGAAAAGGGCAACACGAAGCTACATCTTATTAGTAATTTGAAGGCACAAAAACTAATAAGAAAAGGTTGCTATGCTGTTCTAGCACATGTCGAGAAAGTACAAACTGAAGAAAAGAGCATCAATGATGTTCCCATTGCAAAAGAATTTCCCGATGTATTTCCGAAAGAATTACCGGGATTACCCCCACATCGATCCGTTGAATTTCAAATAGATCTTGTACCAGGAGCTGCACCAATAGCTCGTGCTCCTTACAGACTTGCACCCAGCGAGATGAAAGAACTGCAAAGCCAATTACAAGAACTTTTAGAGCGTGGTTTCATTCGACCAAGCACATCACCGTGGGGAGCTCCTGTTTTGTTTGTCAAGAAGAAAGATGGTACATTCAGGTTGTGTATCGACTACCGAGAGTTGAACAAACTTACCATCAAGAACCGCTACCCACTACCGAGAATCGACGACTTATTTGATCAACTACAAGGCTCGTCTGTTTATTCAAAGATTGACTTACGTTCCGGGTATCATCAAATGCGGGTGAAAGAAGATGATATTCCAAAGACTGCTTTCAGAACACGTTACGGTCATTACGAGTTTATGGTCATGCCGTTTGGTTTAACTAATGCACCAGCTGTGTTCATGGACCTTATGAACCGAGTGTGTGGACCATACCTTGACAAGTTTGTCATCGTTTTCATTGATGACATACTTATTTACTCAAAGAATGACCAAGAACACGGTGAACATTTGAGAAAGGTGTTAGAAGTATTGAGGAAGGAAGAATTGTACGCTAAGTTTTCAAAGTGTGCATTTTGGTTGGAAGAAGTTCAATTCCTCGGTCACATAGTGAACAAAGAAGGTATTAAGGTGGATCCAGCAAAGATAGAAACTGTTGAAAAGTGGGAAACACCGAAAACTCCGAAACACGTACGCCAGTTTTTAGGACTAGCTGGTTACTACAGAAGGTTCATCCAAGACTTTTCCAGAATAGCAAAACCCTTGACTGCATTAACGCATAAAGGGAAGAAATTTGAATGGAATGATGAACAAGAGAAAGCGTTTCAGTTATTGAAGAAAAAGCTAACTACGGCACCTATATTGTCATTGCCTGAAGGGAATGATGATTTTGTGATTTATTGTGACGCATCAAAGCAAGGTCTCGGTTGTGTATTAATGCAACGAACGAAGGTGATTGCTTATGCGTCTAGACAATTGAAGATTCACGAACAAAATTATACGACGCATGATTTGGAATTAGGTGCGGTTGTTTTTGCATTAAAGACTTGGAGGCACTACTTATATGGGGTCAAAAGTATTATATATACCGACCACAAAAGTCTTCAACACATATTTAATCAGAAACAACTGAATATGAGGCAGCGTAGGTGGATTGAATTATTGAATGATTACGACTTTGAGATTCGTTACCACCCGGGAAAGGCAAATGTGGTAGCCGATGCCTTGAGCAGGAAGGACAGAGAACCCATTCGAGTAAAATCTATGAATATAATGATTCATAATAACCTTACTACTCAAATAAAGGAGGCGCAACAAGGAGTTTTAAAAGAAGGAAATTTAAAGGATGAAATACCCAAAGGATCGGAGAAGCATCTTAATATTCGGGAAGACGGAACCCGGTATAGGGCTGAAAGGATTTGGGTACCAAAATTTGGAGATATGAGAGAAATGGTACTTAGAGAAGCTCATAAAACCAGATACTCAATACATCCTGGAACGGGGAAGATGTACAAGGATCTCAAGAAACATTTTTGGTGGCCGGGTATGAAAGCCGATGTTGCTAAATATGTAGGAGAATGTTTGACGTGTTCTAAGGTCAAAGCTGAGCATCAGAAACCATCAGGTCTACTTCAACAACCCGAAATCCCGGAATGGAAATGGGAAAACATTACCATGGATTTCATCACTAAATTGCCAAGGACTGCAAGTGGTTTTGATACTATTTGGGTAATAGTTGATCGTCTCACCAAATCAGCACACTTCCTGCCAATAAGAGAAGATGACAAGATGGAGAAGTTAGCACGACTGTATTTGAAGGAAGTCGTCTCCAGACATGGAATACCAATCTCTATTATCTCTGATAGGGATGGCAGATTTATTTCAAGATTCTGGCAGACATTACAGCAAGCATTAGGAACTCGTCTAGACATGAGTACTGCCTATCATCCACAAACCGATGGGCAGAGCGAAAGGACGATACAAACGCTTGAAGACATGCTACGAGCATGTGTTATTGATTTCGGAAACAGTTGGGATCGACATCTACCGTTAGCAGAATTTTCCTACAACAACAGCTACCATTCAAGCATTGAGATGGCGCCGTTTGAAGCACTTTATGGTAGAAAGTGCAGGTCTCCGATTTGTTGGAGTGAAGTGGGGGATAGACAGATTACGGGTCCGGAGATTATACAAGAAACTACCGAGAAGATCATCCAAATTCAACAACGGTTGAAAACTGCCCAAAGTCGACAAAAGAGCTACGCTGACATTAAAAGAAAAGATATAGAATTTGAAATTGGAGAGATGGTCATGCTTAAAGTTGCACCTTGGAAAGGCGTTGTTCGATTTGGTAAACGAGGGAAATTAAATCCAAGGTATATTGGACCATTCAAGATTATTGATCGTGTCGGACCAGTAGCTTACCGACTAGAGTTACCTCAACAACTCGCGACTGTACATAACACTTTCCACGTCTCGAATTTGAAGAAATGTTTTGCTAAAGAAGATCTCACTATTCCGTTAGATGAAATCCAAATCAACGAAAAACTTCAATTCATCGAAGAACCCGTCGAAATAATGGATCGTGAGGTTAAAAGACTTAAGCAAAACACGATACCAATTGTTAAGGTTCGATGGAATGCTCGTAGAGGACCCGAGTTCACCTGGGAGCGTGAAGATCAGATGAAGAAGAAATACCCGCATCTATTTCCAGAAGATTCGTCAACACCTTCAACAGCTTAAAATTTCGGGACGAAATTTATTTAACGGGTAGGTACTGTAGTGACCCGAACTTTTCCATGTTTATATATATTAATTGAGATTGATATTTACATGATTAAACGTTTCCAACATGTTAAGCAATCAAACTTGTTAAGACTTGATTAATTGAAATAGGTTTCATATAGACAATTGACTACCCAAGTTGACCGGTGATTCACGAACGTTAAAACTTGTAAAAACTATATGATGACATATATATGGTTATATATATAGTTAACATGATATTATGATAAGTAAACATATCATTAAGTATATTAACAATGAACTACATATGTAAAAACAAGACTACTAACTTAATGATTTTTAAACGAGACATATATGTAACGAGTATCGTTGTAACGACATTTAAATGTATATATATCATATTAAGATATATTAATATATCATAATATCATGATAATATAATAATTTAACATCTCATTAGATATAATAAACAATGGGTTAACAACATTAATTGAGATCGTTAACTTAAAGGTTTCAAAACAACACTTACATGTAACGACTAACGATGACTTAACGACTCCGTTAAAATGTATATACATGTAGTGTATTTAGATGTATTAAAATACTTTTGGAAGACTTCAAGACATATATCGAAACACTCATACTTAACGAAAATGGTTACAGTTACTTTCCCATTCTTTTCTTTCATCAAGAATTCTAGTCGTATTCTTACCCGTATTATACACAGCTTCAAAACGTACTTACTATGGGTATATACCAATAGGAACTAGCATGGGATTCCACTCTTGATTATGTCATGTATGACTAATCAATTTTAACTTCTACCATGAGCTAGTCAACTAACTAGAACTCCTTTTTAACCCCACTCACCACTCACCAATTAACACTCATCATTCACTCCATTTCACTTCCAAATCTCTTTCTAATTCTCTCTCAACACACCCACACTATTATGAACGTATTTTTCCAGTAGTTAATCATCATCTTCATCAAAAATCACTTCAAGAATCAAGCTATAATCATCATAGGAAGAACACTTCAAGAATACTTCAAAAATCCCTTCAAGTTTACTAATTTACTTCCAAGCTTTCTAATCCATTCCAAGTAATCATCTAAGATCAAGAAACCTTTGTTATATACAGTAGGTTATCTTTCTTATTCAAGGTAATATTCATATTCAAACTTTGATTCAATTTCTATAACTATAAACTATCTTAATTCGAGCAAAAATCTTACTTGAACTTGTTTTTGTGTCATGATCCTACTTCAAGAACTTTCAAGCCATCCAAGATCCTTTGAAGCTAGATCATTTCTTGTCACTTCCAGTAGGTTTACCTACTAAACTTGAGGTAGTAATGATGTTCATAACATCATTCGATTCATATATATAAAACTATCTTATTCGAAGGTTTAAACTCGTAATCACTAGAACATAGTTTAGTTAATTCTAAACTTGTTCGCAAACAAAAGTTAATCCTTCTAACTTGACTTTTAAAATTAACTAAACACATGTTCTATATCTATATGATATGCTAACTTAATGATTTAAAACCTGGAAACACGAAAAACACCGTAAAACCGGATTTACGCCGTCGTAGTAACACCGCGGGCTGTTTTGGGTTAGTTAATTAAAAACTATGATAAACTTTGATTTAAAAGTTGTTATTCTGAGAAAATGATTTTTATTATGAACATGAAACTATATCCAAAAATTATGGTTAAACTCAAAGTGGAAGTATGTTTTCTAAAATGGTCATCTAGACGTCGTTCTTTCGACTGAAATGACTACCTTTACAAAAACGACTTGTAACTTATTTTTCCGACTATAAACCTATACTTTTTCTGTGTAGATTCATAAAATAAAGTTCAATATGAAACCATAGCAATTTGATTCATTCAAAACGGATTTAAAATGAAGAAGTTATGGGTAAAACAAGATTGGATAATTTTTATCATTTTAGCTACGTGAAAATTGGTAACAAATCTATTCCAACCATAACTTAATCAACTTGTATTGTATATTATGTAATCTTGAGATACCATAGACACGTATACAATGTTTCGACCTATCATGTCGACACATCTATATATATTTCGGAACAACCATAGACACTCTATATGTGAATGTTGGAGTTAGCTATACAGGGTTGAGGTTGATTCCAAAATATATATAGTTTGAGTTGTGATCAATACTGAGATACGTATACACTGGGTCGTGGATTGATTCAAGATAATATTTATTGATTTATTCCTGTACATCTAACTGTGGACAACTAGTTGTAGGTTACTAACGAGGACAGCTGACTTAATAAACTTAAAACATCAAAATATATTAAAAGTGTTGTAAATATATTTTGAACATACTTTAATATATATGTATATATTGTTATAGGTTCGTGAATCAACAGTGGCCAAGTCTTACTTCTCGACGAAGTAAAAATCTGTGAAAGTGAGTTATAGTCCCACTTTTAAAATCTAATATTTTTGGGATGAGAATACATGCAGGTTTTATAAATGATTTACAAAATAGACACAAGTACGTGAAACTACATTCTATGGTTGAATTATCGAAATCGAATATGCCCCTTTTTATTAAGTCTGGTAATCTAAGAATTAGGGAACAGACACCCTAATTGACGCGAATCCTAAAGATAGATCTATTGGGCCTAACAAACCCCATCCAAAGTACCGGATGCTTTAGTACTTCGAAATTATATCATATCCGAAGGGTGTCCCGGAATGATGGGGATATTCTTATATATGCATCTTGTTATTGTCGGTTACCAGGTGTTCACCATATGAATGATTTTTATCTCTATGTATGGGATGTGTATTGAAATATGAAATCTTGTGGTCTATTATTATGATTTGGTATATATAGGTTAAACCTATAACTCACCAACATTTTTGTTGACGTTTTAAGCATGTTTATTCTCAGGTGATTATTAAGAGCTTCCGCTGTCGCATACTTAAATAAGGACGAGATTTGGAGTCCATGCTTGTATGATATTGTGTAAAAACTGCATTCAAGAAACTTATTTTGTTGTAACATATTTGTATTGTAAACCATTATGTAATGGTCGTGTGTAAACAGGATATTTTAGATTATCATTATTTGATAATCTACGTAAAGCTTTTTAAACCTTTATTGATGAAATAAAGGTTATGGTTTGTTTTAAAATGAATGCAGTCTTTGAAAAACGTCTCATATAGAGGTCAAAACCTCGCAAAGAAATCAATTAATATGGAACGTTTTTAATCAATAAGAACGGGACATTTCATGTGTGTTGTGTGATCTAAATGTTCGATAAGAAAGATATATAATGTTCTAACTCTGTTAAAAGATGTAATTGCTTGAGGACAAGCAACGTTCTAGTGTGGGGTATTTTGATATTGCTCTAAACATACATATTATTCAACGCAATATCACTTATATTTCATAGGTTTTTATCATCTACAAAGACATTCAATGCGCATTTCACGAGAAAAACGACAAAAGAGTGAAGTTAGAAGAAATGACGATAAAACAATAGTTTTAACTAGATTTATATCAAGAAACGTTTATCCGAATGAAAGTACAAGATGAAAGAAGAAAAGAGTTCAAATGAGAAGTGCCAAATCAGTACACGTCAACACGGGATCAACAAAGAACAACTGAAGAAGAAAAATGAAGAAAACTGTTATTTGATCTTACACGAATCGTGTATGTCTACACGAAACATGTAGAATATTTGTTCTCACACGAATCGTGTAGTGATACACGAATCGTGTAATGTTAGGCCGAATTTAATCATTCATCAGATAAGGGGCGGCTGCTTTTGGAGTTAAAAATTACTTCTTTTTCTCTAGTGCTACAGCCATCAAGCCAGTTGAGTTCACCTACTACTAATCCTCAATGTTAAATATGGAGTATGCAGAGACAACAGGAGGATACAAGACACACATATATTACACACAAGAGGATATACACACAAAATTACTATATCAAATTACTATTGATATTTTTACTTGTACCTATTGTAATTAGTTTCAAGTTTCAAATATTAAAGGGGTATTGTTCGTGATTAAGGGTGTTATTGTACGCGTGAAAGGGGTGTTATTATTGTAATTTTTCTACCGTTTGAAGTTAATGCAAGTGAAGATATTTTAGTACGTTTACTCTGTTAAAATTAGCGTTGTTATTATGTTTGCATATCTATATTTTTATGTCTACCTTAGTGTAATGAATAGCTAAATTTCCCTAGTGTTTGCTTAAATGTAGAGCCCCTAGTGAAATGGATTGTTACCATTAGTAAAAGTTAAAATGTAACTTTAGTATTTTTAATATTGAGCCTAGTTAAAAGAACCATTTTTATGTAATTAGGTATTTAACCCTTGCCACTTAATTTATTAAATTTAAATAACGAAAGTTGTTTTTATTTACATAAATTGAGCTTCAACATTAAAAATGATCTAGACGAATTTATGGATAAGTTATTGACACCAATTTAGAAATAAACTTCGGTGGTTTGGGTGATATCAATAAATTATATGACAGTGAAATTATAAAAAGGGAAACCGTTATAATTTGGGTATTGGCGAAGGTCAAAACTAGGCTAGGTCTCAATTTAAATACTTAGGGAATAGTAGCTTTCTAAAAAGAATCCAATGAAAATTAGATTTTATTTAGTTAAGTTGTAACTTTATATTTTTTCGAGAGAAAAATGTAAAGTTTGATACTAGAACATTTTAAATAGGGCGTAAACTTAAAACAATCCATGGACCTAGGGGTGACACAATTAAGTAAACACTCTCATTTATCTCATTTATATTTCTTATAAAAGTATTAAGTTTATTATTTACGAAGTATTATTTTAAAATATAAAAAAATACATAAAAACAATTATTTTTCGTAACAGTAATCTGTCACATCTTTTTACTCATACACGAATCGTGTATCATCACACGAATCGTGTAGGCCTTGAATACGGCTACAGTACCCGTAGGTTAAATTTAGGGTTTTTAATTATTTAATATTATATATTTAGGTTTTTAGTTATTTTAATTATTATACTTAGGTTATTTATTATATAATTAGTTAAAGTTATTTAAAATACTTAAAATACATGTTTTAATCCTAAAATTAGTATTAATTATTATAAGTTTATAAATTGTAACTAGTTTATAATTAGTAAATTAATTAATTTCCTTTTAACTTGTATTAGTTTTATTAAAAATGTCATTTAGTTAATTTAATTAAGTTTATATTATAATTGCTTAAAACAAAACTCTAAATATATAGTTTCATTAAAAATTACTATTTTACTAATTACTATTTAGTAACATAATTAATGCATCATAATTAGTTTATTTTCATTTAGTTCCTTTTTAAGTTAATTTTTGTAATCTTGTAATTTTATTTAGTAAATTAGTTTTAGTTATTTTCTTTTACTGTTATTTTACAATTGCCTAATCCAAAACCCCCTTTAATTAAGTTTGACATCAAAGACTATTAAAAACCATTAAACACTCCATCTCCCTGTGGAACGAATCGGATTTACCAACAAACTAAACTACACGGATAGGACTAGTTGCCTATATATATGTGTGAAATCAACCTAAAATCAATAAAATACCACATATACAATAAATCAATTCGTGTAACAAAACAACTCAAATCCGTTCATAAATAAAGGTCTCGATCGCACACATCAATAAACTGCAAACATATTGTAACGACCCGTCCTAATCTTCCTGGACGGAGTCATCAACATTTAGTCCCATTACGATGATCGACTCCAAGTAATGTCCTTAAAATGAGCAAATGCACAGCGGAAGACTTAATTCGTACCTGAGAATAAACATGCTTAAAAGTGTCAACCAAAAGGTTGGTGAGTTCATAGGTTTATCATAACAATCATTTCAATATCTTAATAGACCACAAGATTTCATATACACAAACGTTTTAAATAAAAATATTCTAAGTGGTTGAGCACTTGGTAACCATACTTAACATTTAATCAACGTCGCATATTCCCTTTATTATGAAATCTCACTACACCGTACCAAGTGTAGTCACGAAACGAAGTACTGTGCAACCGTTGAATACTGGTCGTCCAGTCCGGTTGGGGTTGTCAGTCCCGATAGATCTATCAACAGGATTCGCGTTTACAATACCCATGTAAATAGTAGTTACCAAGCTACAGGGAAGTATGCCAGTGGTACAACTCAACGTAGAATATATTTTTAAATACTTGTGTCTATTTTATCAAACATAAAAGCAGCGCATGTATTCTCAGCCCAAAAATATATATTGCGAAAGCAATTAAAAAGGGAGCAAATGAAATTCACCATACTATATTTTGTAGTAAAAATACATATGACGTCATTTAACAAGTGTAGGGTTGAACTCAGATTCACGAACCTATATTAAGTATATATATATATTAACACATATAATTGTACTCAAGTAATTTCATCTATAAATTTTATAATATATATATATTTAGTGTTGTAGTTATACAAAATTTATACTAGATCGCAATTAGAATATATATATTTTATTTATAATATCTAAAATTATATTATTAGTGATATATAAGTTATTGTTATATGTTTTAAATTTAGTGTTATGTACTAATTGTTAGTTGGTAAAATAATATTAATACTCATAATTAAAAAGTTGTAATCTCTTTATAATGTTAATAATAATGATATCAATAATGTCAATTCCAAAATATTAAATAAAAAAAATGATAGTTTTATTAATAATGTTATTTTTAATAAAAATATAGTTTTAGTAAAAATGATAATTTTAACAATAATGATACTAAAATAAAAAGTTGTATTGTGTTTATAATAAAAATTATAGTTTTGATAATAACTCTTAATTTTAATAATGCTTAATAATAATACTTGATAATAATTAATGTTAATAACAAAATAATATTAATGATAATAATAATAAAAATAATAATAATAATAATAATAATAATAATAATAAAAATAATAATAATAATAATAATAATAATAATAATAATAATAATAATAATAATAATAATAATAATAATAATAATAATATACATGATAATAACTATTAATAATATTGAAAGAAAAAAAATGAAAGTGTATACCCTCTCCAAGCTTTTCCTAAAAAGAAATGCCCCTGACGAGAATCGAACCCGCAACCTCTTGTTAACTCTTAAGCACTTAAACACACTCATTCATTTTAGTTTTTATTATTTAATATGAACCCATTTATATTTAATCTATTTCCTACGGTCCAACTGAAATGAACTTCGGCCCAAGCAACCATGATATTCGACCCAGTCCCTTTACTATATATAAAAAAAATAACGTGGTTGCCTGGGTTTGAACCCAGGACCTTCTGTTTCCCAGACACACTCCCAACCAATGAACTGCTCGTTACTTCTTGTAATGTTTGCATCATTAATTATTTAACTAGGAGCTGTTTATCATCTTCATCATAAACCCATATTATGATTATATATACCACGACATCATTCAGCAATTCATTTTCGTTAATCATCTTTACAGGACTATTATTATCAACGAAACATCATATATTTATCAACATAAACATCATCAATTATCATACCCATCGTCATCTTCATATTATCCTCCATATCATTCACGTACATCATCATCATAAACCTCATTTATCGTCATCTTATGCATCATCATTTTACGTGATGATCTCTATTCTCGTTACCATTACCAGACCACAAGCATGTTTATCTCAGCCCAATAGGCTCGAGTCAAAAATCCATGTTACCACAAGATTAACTATTAAAGCCCAAAGTCATCATTTAACAAAAAAAAATATATTCAATTTCCACTTATCTGTATGGCCAATAATTACGGTCCCCATGAATTTGACATAATCAATATACTCATTCCCACCAATGTCCCTCATGTGAAAACCCAATAAAGTTAGTTGCAAAAGAAAATCATCTATTCTTGATTGGTAATTGGTACCGGTTCAGAAGGAAAAAATAATAATAAAAGAAACGAGGTGATAGAAGCTCCAAAAACTCGCTCATCAACATCTTATCTTTTCTATTTCGTTATCCCTTTCATTAAACTTTATGTTCACCGTAATATCATTGACTCATTTATACTGTTTTGAAGTCGAAACATGAGTAGAAACAAAAGAAATTTTAGGTGGTTTTCGTGTAGATGGGTTTCGTTTTCTTTTCTGGTTGGACAGCTATTTTACGGCAGGATATATTAGTAGCAGCCGGTTTAGTAATGAGCTTAAGAAGTGGTGTGTGGTGTAGCGTGATATCACAGAAACAACAAGATGGAGTATCTTGATACAGTGAGTATGGTTTAATGGGTTATGGGTTGTAGTGTCGGAAGGTGGCTCATGGTTGGGTGGTGGTCGTAAGGTGGTGTTCTTCGGCCAAGTTGGTGTTTTGTATTCGGTAGTGTTGATTTACGATTATCAACTAAGCCAAAGGTGGTGTTGGTTAGAAGTGATGAAGTGGTTGAGGGAAGGATTGATCAAAGGTGGTGACATTCTGTTAATGGGCGTGTGTGTTAGTTTTGGGTCTCTAATGCATATTCATACGTATATCTATATTATATATAGAACATAGATGATGGCGGAATTAAAGCATAGAAACAGTAATAATATTTGATTAATTGACATTGGATACCCAATTGATTCCCTCAACAAACAAACACTTAACCGATTGTTTTATAGCGAGATAATGTCAACACTAAATCTCCAATAAGATATAAAGTCATAAAAAAAATGAAGAGACAGTGATGTGTAACAGATTAATGGATTTTTCTGTATATATTTTACCTTTATTATATTAATAATTAATAAATATAATTAATAATAATTAAAATACTAATAATAATAATAATAGATTTAATAATAATAATAATAATAATAATAATAATAATAATAATAATAATAATAATAATAATAATAATAATAATAATAATAATAATAATAATAATAATAATAATAATAATAATAATATCAAAATAATACAATTAATATTAAGAACAATGATTAAAAGTAATATAAATAATATAACAAAATACATGTGTTCACTTTCATATATTATAGATTGGAAATAGTAAAATAACTAATACACATAATAGTTCGTGAATCGTCAGGCATGGTCAAAAGGGTAAATTGATTACATGAATATAGATTTCAAAACTTTCTAGACTCAACATTTCAGATTTTGCTTATCGTGTCCAAAAATATAATATCGTATCGAGAGTTTGGTTTAAAATTAGTCGAAATTTTTCGGGTCGTGACACATATATACAAAATTTTGAAGTTTGGTATATTACCCCACATTCAAAAATTATTAAAATCTAAGAATAAAAGTTAGAAAATTATATAAACTATTACAATATTAACATAAGTATTAAACGTATCAACATTATAAATTACAAAATAAATAAAACTAAGTAGACTAGGGATGATACTGATACCAATAAGGGTTCCAAGCATAACCATAGGTGCTATAAAATGCTTCGGCAGGGTTATACGTAGGATACGGTGGTTGCATCTCTATAGACCAGGGAGGGAATATGGGTTTTGGCGTAGGAATATAGTTTCTACCTATATGTTGGCAATGAGCTATGATTTGGTTTTGATGAACTTGTCAATCTTCAAATGCTCTCTGTCTAGCATTTTCGTACTCCTGTGAAGCTATAAACCTTTGCATTTCTTGCATCTCATTTCCCCCTCCTACATTACCTTGCTGTTGGTTTCTCTCAACATGTGGATGTCTACCATGGTATTGTACTGCGGCGTTATTTCGCCTCTTCAAAACTTTTGCCCCATGGTATACATTTAAACCTATAGTATCGCGGGGTTCTGGTTCTTCGACTAATAATCCCCCCGACTTATATCCACACCGAGATATTCAGCAATCAAAGTAATAAAAATACCACCTCCTATTATGCTATGCGGTCTCATCCCCCTAACCATAGCTGATAAATAATAACCCACACAATAAGGTATACTTACAGCGCTTTGTGCGTCTCGAATACACATATGGTAAAACAAATCCTATTCATTTACCTTTTCCTTGTTCTTACCTCTTTGTGTAATCGAATTAGCTAAAAACCTATGAATCACTCTTAATTCAGCTCTATCTATATCCAAATAAGAGTAATTTCCCCCTTTGAATCGGTGATGGCTTGTCATTTGACTCCATACACCGTGTGTATCAAAATTTTCATCTATCTTTCTACCATTTAGTATCAACCCTCTACAATCGGCAGATGCTAACTCCTCAGGCGTATATATACGTAAAGCCTGAGCCATGTCTAGTAAAGACATGTGGCGCATCGAACCTCCTAACAAAAATCTAATAAAAGATCGATCGGTTAAACTAGCTACCCGATCATTTAATTCTATACTACACAACAATTCTTCACACCATACTTTATATACAGGTCTACGCATGGTGAATAAACGTACCCAGTCGTTAAAAGTAGAATTACCATACCTCTGTGCAAGTAATTCCCTAATTGGCCCGGCCAATTCTACAGCTTCTAAGGGTCCCCATTCTATGACCCTAGGTACCTCAACAACTTTAGAATGAAGAGTATGCAAACCCCTTTGGTATTTTGGATAATCTATCCAAAGTCTGTCAAATCTCAGGTTCGGGTGCAAATCTTCCAAGTGCATATCAGAAAATGTCATGACTGGGTGAGGTATATCTTGCTTGTAGTAGTTATCCACCTCCTGTTGTTCCGCATTCTCAGCAGGAGCATTGCGAGCTTGGGATGAAGATTCACCCCTTTCAGTCTGCAAAACACATCAAACACAATTTTTGTGCATCCAAATATGCATTAGTGTCAGCAAAATCATCAATCAAAATAATTACAATGACATGATCAATTTATATCAAACTTAAGCTTATTTTCATAGTTTCATCAAATCTACATTTTTTCAAATAAGCATATACAAAAATGTACGCCAAGTTCATAAGCATTCAACTCAAATAACATGTCAAAATAATCATTACTAGCAATTAAACAAGTTTCAAATGGCATTATCTCTCAAAAATCAAGTTCATGAATTTTTAGACTTGAAAAAGTCCACTTTAATTCTCAAAATCATGTTTAGGCTCAAAGTTTGGATCATTTAACTACCTAAACATGTTACACTACTTAATTTAGCAACAATTCATGACAAAAATCGGCCATAACCTGTTTATATCAAAAAGCCCCAAATTTGCTCAAGAACACAAACCCTAGATTACTCAAAATTTGAAGTTTAAGGCTTCTAATCATGTTAAATAGCATCAATCTAGGTTATACAAGCATAATACATAAACAATTTAAGCATAATTACACTAAAAAGCATCAAAATCAAATTGGGGAAAAAATTGCTCAAGAACACTAATTTTCGGATTAAATGGTGTTTAGGTGTAGAAATTTACCGTTTTTCTTGAGTAATTCCTTGATAGCATCCTTCTCAACATGATTTTAGTAAAAGATTTGATGATTAACGGTTAAAAATTGTGATTTTTGGGGGTGTTTTTGCGTGTTTTTTCGAGGGTTATTTTCGCAGTTTTTTTTCTGTGGTGTGTGGTTTGAAACTAATCAGTTCGTTCAGCTTTATTTTTTTTTCTGTAATTTGGTTCCTCCGCGACTCGCGGTATTTGAACCCTTCAAATTCCGCGAGTCGCGGAGTTTGTTTGTTTTTTTTTTTTAAGCATCTTATACTAATTAAAACAATTAAGTAATTAATTTTAAAATTTTGTTTCCCTTGTTATTTAGGACGAGGTCGTTTCGGATCGATGTCCTAGTCCGTCCTTCGACAAAATTTTAAAATTTGTCTTTTTGTAGCGATTGTTTTAAAAGCTAAGATTTTTGGGTTTTTTTTTAATTTTTTTTTTGGCATACTTTAATTCAATAAGATTAAAAATAATGATAATAAAAGTTCTCTTCCCTCCCTCGGGTAAAGCAATTTCGGTTTAAAGACCTAGTCTTCAACTCACGACGAATTTTAAAAATCATATTTTTAACTTAATGAGATAAAGTAAATTTTTGTTTTTAAATTCACATAATTTAAATATAAAATTCAAAATTAATATTAAAAATTCACACCAAACTTAAAATTTGAAATGCATAAAATTAAAAATTCATATTTTAAAAATTAAAAATTCACACCAAACTTAATTTAAAAATTCATATTATAAATTCACACCAAACTTATATTAATTTAAAAATCCATATCTTTTAAGAACTTTCTCAAGTTGATTATTACAGAAATGAGTACCCCGATCACTTATTAAAGCTTTCGGTGTTCCAAACCTTGCAAAAAGACGTTTTAAAAAGTTGACTACAACTCGTGCATTGAAAGGACCCGTTCATATACATTATAAATGATTCACAATAGTTGATTACATCGCGAGGTATTTGACCTCTATATGATACGTTTTACAAACATTGCATTCGTTTTTAAAAGACAAACTTTCTTTACATCAAAAATTGACGGCATGCCTACCATTTCATATTACATCCAACTATAATTGACTTAATATTAATCTTGATGAACTCAACGACTCGAATGCAACGTCTTTCAAAGTATGTCATGAATGACTCCATGTAATATCCTTAAAATGAGCTAATGCACAGCGGAAGATTTCTTTAATACCTGAGAATAAACATGCTTTAAAGTGTCAACCAAAAGGTTGGTGAGTTCATTAGTTTATCATAATCAATCATTTCCGTAATAGTAATAGACCACAAGATTTCAGTTTCCATAAATATCCGTACACTCGCAAGTGTTTAAAAGTATTCTATAAGTTGTAGGCACCCGGTAACAAGCCTTAACATTCATGTTTTACCCTCTGAAGTACACCAGATCAGGTGTGTTTAAAATAACCTCGAAGTACTAAAGCATCCCATAGTCAGGATGGGGTTTGTCAGGCCCAATAGATCTATCTTTAGGATTCGCGCCTACCGTACATAGACAAGTAGTTTAATGTTACCAAGCTAAGGGTATATTTCTGGTTTAAACCCACATAGAATTAGTTTTAGTAGTTGTGCCTATTTCGTAAAATATTTATGAAACAGCGCATGTATTCTCAGCCCAAAAATATATATAAAAAGGGAGTAATGAAACTCACCATACTGTATTTCGTAGTAAAAATACATATAACGTCATTTAACAAGTGCAAGGTTGGCCTCGGATTCACGAACCTATATTAATTATATTTATTTATATGTTGGTCAATATTTGTCTAACAATTTTTGGTCAAGTCATAGTGTACCACAATCCTAATGCTCGAGACTAATATACAAAAGTCAACAAAAGTCAACTTGACCCAAAATGACTTCTAAAATTTATACGTGTTTATTATATAACTTAACTATAGTCATTTTATATATTTAAATATATTTATTAGATTTTATAATAATAAAAGTCATTTATTAATAAAAATTTATATAAACGTTTATATATAATAAAATATACTTTTATATATCTTAAGTAGTAAAATTTATAAAGTTCACTTAATATCGTAAAACTATAGTGGTAAGTATTATTAATGTAATGATATTACGCGTGGTGAAAAATATCTTTGTATCCCCTATTTATTTGATAAAATAATATTGATCATAATAATAATAAGTAAAAGTTGTATTATTTTGTAATAATAATTAATAATTATTATTATTCTATAAAAAAATAACAATATTTATATTTACTAAAAATGTTATTATGATAAAATGATAATACTAACATAATAGCAATAATTATATTTTATAATAACAATGATATTTCTATTAAAATAATAACAACGATAGTAATAATAATCATTTTAACAATAATACTAAAATTCAGTTGACTATAACTTCAAATCCGTTCATCGAAATCATTCGATATCTAAATAAAAAGTTCTTAATTTTTCGCTAGCTTTCCAATGACATGCATATCATATACCCTATCTCAGTAGCATATGTATCTAATTCAGGATTCAACAAACCTATCTAAGGACAATATCGAATGTAGAAGCATGCATAATCCTATATACTCGAGCACTAGTCAGGGATACACTATTGATATATAAAAGTTAAGTTATGAGTGCTCACATATCAATATTGAGATTCAATATTGCAGGAAAGTACGTAGACGCAACGAAGATAATAAACACTAGATTGACCTCACGAGCATACCCATGAACCATACCCATCACCTCCATAGCTATAACCCATAATTTCCTTAGCTTCGACTCATTCAAAAAACTATTTTGAAATCACTCGGACATCACTCCGTCGTAATATTTTATGTATACTAATAATATCTTGAAATAATATAGATCAAATATATATATAAATATATATATATATATATATATATATATATATATATATATATATATATATGTAAATCGATTGAGAGAGTTTAGAGAAATATATTTTCAAGTTTCTATAAAATAATGAAACCTATTGAATTCTATTTATAATAGATTTTTGAATTATTAAAGTATGAATTATTAAAGTGAATTATTAAAGTATGAATTATTAAAGTGAATTATTAAAGTATGAATTATTAAAGTGAATTATTAAAGTATCAATTATTAAAGTGAATTATTAAAGTATGAATTATTAAAGTGAATTATTAAAGTATGAATTATTAAAGTGAATTATTAAAGTTAAAGTAAAGTAAAAGTAAAGTAAGGGTAAAGTTAAAGTATAGTAAAAGTATAAAAACTATGTATGTATAATACGTGTATAAATATATATAATATTAATTTAAATCGTTATATATATTTAATAAAATAAAATATAAATATCGTTATATTTATTATACTGGTTAAGTAATGAGTTGTCAAAAGTGATTCTAGATATTTATAAAAGTTATATACGTTTTAATAATAAAGTTCTTTTTAAACTGATAACGTTTTTGTACGTTTGAAAATAGATTAATAGAATATTATGGAAACCAATTCTCCACTAGCTTTTGTCTAACTTTCGTGAATGACACTTTTTATTTTTATTTATAAATAGCTTTACAAATTATTCCGAATATCGTTAAGAGGAATAGATTTCTCAAATCATAGTGGACCTCTCAACAGAGACTTGTAATCATAATTCAATGTTTCTGATAATTCAATCATTTAATATATATTTTTTTTAATTTCGTCGATAATCATATTGAAACAAATACGTTCATATAAAGCATTATACTTTTAAATACTTTGTTGACATTTTCAATTTATAACATATACACATATACATACATATTCATATATGTTCATTTAATGGTTCGTGAATCATTGGAATTTGGTCGAGGTTTAAATGAATGTATAAACATAGTTTAAAATCCTTGAGATTTAACTTAACAAACATTGCTTATCGTGTCAGAATAATATAAAGATAAAGTTTAAATTTAGTGGGAAATTTCCGGGTCATCACAGTACCTACCCGTTAAAGAAATTTCGTCCCCGAAATTTGATAGAGGTCGTTATGGCTAACAATGAGAATGTTATTATGACGATTATGAAGTTTTATCATGTCTAAGAAGTATGGATAAAATAATTCGATTACTCAAAGCGTACGAGGGAAGTTATCGTAAATGAAGGAAATAAGATTATAGTGATTCGTCATATCTTTTGACGTCATCACAATTGATCTCCGAATTTAAAGAAAATCTTTGTAATCTATGTTGGATTTGATGCTTCGGTGATTAAGGAGATTATGATTCTCTTCGAATTAATACGATAATCTATCTTGATTTCTCTGTCGGGTATTTCACTATAAATCCACCTCCTTCGTTTCCTTACAACTCACACCTTCTATTCTTTCTCCCTCAACTCATATTTTAAAGTATTTGTCAATATGCTTCATCCAGTACTGATTCTCGATATACTCCTCACTTTCATATCTGTCGTTCTTCTTTTTCATCTGCCTCCGGAAGAATCTATTTACTTCTACTATACTCTCGGTTTTATAGTGTTTTTAGTTCTTCCGTGTCTTTATATTGCTATATGCATCGATATATACGGTTTATAATTTTTGGGTGGTTGTTGGGTTTTATATCTTCCCTTATATTTTAAAGCCCCTGCTTTTGTCTTCTATAATTATTGACATCCAAGTTAATGTTCCCTTCTATTTGCTGCGATTTATACTCCAATTTCTATTTTGGAGTTTTGTCCTTTCGTTTCTTCTTCTTGCGATTAAGCAACGTTTGTAATGGTCCAGTATTCGCAGATATGAATTTCAGAATGAACATAGTTAATGTTCTAAGAAGGAAATGGTAATGGTACGATCTTGATTTGGCAAATTACCAGAATATCCGGAAAGATAGAACTATCAAGAAGATATGTTCTTAATATGTTTGGAGATTTGGTAGAATGTAAGAGTCGTGTAAATGGCACATGATGACGGTATGTTCTGTTAATCATCACGTTCCATTAGAAACTCATCATGAATTACTGTAATATAATCACGTTGATCAAGTGTCATTATATTATACTAGTTCATGCTTCAGTTCCCAACACTACTTCAAAAATATTCCTATTTTAAATTCGAAAGTTTCAGAATTTAGAAACTAAAATAGTTTCTTTTATGATGTAATACAGACAGCACGAAGAGGTAAATGATTTCAGATAAGAATAATTATGGAAATATCTTCAGACATATGGAGGATATTTATAATGAAAGATACGATGATATCTTAAAATTTCTAATATCAGAGGATGATGAAGAATATTGTCCGTAAGGGTTTAGAGTCAGGAGCAAGGTATTCGATAATGACTTCAGCAGACATGGAATCATTTGGATTCTTTGAAGGTAGATTTAGTCTTTGTAATTTGTCCATAGCCTCCTTCATAGTCTGTTCAATCCGTTTTCCAGTTCCAAACCTTCTCTTTTTCTCAGCTTTACCACCTTACTATTCTTTGTCATCAAACTTTTTACTGTTAAGATCGTTTACAGTTTTTGATGCTTCATCAGCATTTCAAGAACTAGTTTGCAGTTCAAAATATTTTTTAGAACTTCACATTCAAAGTATGTAAGTCCAGGAGATAGACACATATAATTGTTGGTGTAGACATGCTGCGAGATTTCAAAATACTGATTGCTAATTTCCGATGATTCGTATGGCAATTCTCATTACAAGATGCAGATGAGTAAATGATGGGGTTTTGATAAATATAAAGATTTTCGGAAAGTCAAAGATCAATGAAGTTGTTAATAAGTTTACTGCAAATGTGGCGAGATATGAAAGGTTCCCCGGTAATAATGATGAAGGGGTAATCATTATAATAAGGCTTATTCGATTGAACAATTGAAGTTGGTTTGCTGGAGCTGTGACAAAACCGTCTATTTTTAGAAGGGATTGAAAAGTTATTTTAGCTAGTAAATGTCAAAAGGTCTGACATGGATACATGTTAAATTATGACTTTAGTTTCAAGAGTTTTTTTTAGGTACGTAACTGTGGATAACATGTGGTTGGATCATCATCTCGATTGTTCATTATTTGAAGTGTCTTCAGGTATTTCGAAGGGTTTGAACACAGATTATAATCGTTAATATACATACGATGTTCTAACACAGTTTTGAAGTTAAAGTATAGCTTTGAAAGATGTAAGAATCTAAGAGTGATGATATCGGTTATAACTTGAATTGAATTCGGCAATTTCAAAATCAGAATATGTAATTAGATTTTTGAATGAGTATGGTTGTTTTGATTTCTATAAAAGAATGTATATTGTTGTGAAAGTAGGGAGTATAATGGATGATCTGCTGAATCAGATTCGAAGAATGTAACATATTAATTGTGAATTTATATATCTCTCGGGTATTACCTACCCGTTAAAAAATGTCACAATTAATATTTTGTACAAAAGAATTTTATTACAGTCTTTATGGAAATATATGTGTATATTTCTTCAGATGTAATATAGATTTAATGAGTTAATATTAAATTAAACTCACTTGATTTATGGTTAAGGCTAGGATAGATAATTTATAAACTTTAGAAATTACATAATCGTCGTAGAATGTTTTCCCAATGAAGTTATGAATCAATACTTCATCGTTGTGGTATTCCTTAATATCTACAGTGCGTATGACGTCGATGCTCATGGGACAGATTGTGAAGTTGAGGTTTGCGATTCGGTTGTTGTTGGTGGTGGTAATGGTACTGTTGATGTTGTTGATGGTGGTACTTGTTATATTACTGGTGCTGCTACTGGTGTTTGTAACCTTTGCACCATATTCTCCAGAGCCACTACCCGAGCGCGAAGCTCGTTGACTTCTTCTATTACACCTGGGTGATTGTCGGTTCGGACGAGCGGATAAATAAGATCTAGAATTTGGTGTAGTATATAATCATGACGAGATACTCTGGAAATGAGAGAAAATGGTGTTTCGAACAGGTTCGCCGGTAAGTGCTTCAGGTTCATTGCCAAGAGGGAAATTTAGTTGGTGAAAAGGATCGCATTCTTCTCGTCTCCATTGATTAAGTAGGCTACGAACCCATCGGATGAATTGGGGGATGGCTGATTGATTGATTCATTCTGGTGACGCTGCTTTCGGAGCTTAGGTAAAATTCCATATCGGAATCCGAGGGACTTGAACTAGTGGTGTGTTCCATTTCGTAAGATTATATAAAGGGTTTTAGATATGAAATGATTTTTGGATGTCGGATGATACTCTAATTATATAGAATACCTATACATAGTACGGAAAATCTCGTAGATTACGAAGGGATTTAAGGAATCGTGTCAGATAAAGTCTACAGTAACAGATACGCTAAGATATGAATTAGCAGATACGCTAAGATATGAATTAGCAGATATGCTAAGATATGAATTTATCTGTACACTACCTATCAAATAAGTGCAGGAAGTCATTTCTAGACTTATGAATGATAAGCAGGTAATTTCCTAAGGATGGTAAGTAGATGATTTCCGACTAAAAATGATAAACAAAACTTTTGACATGCAGACACGGTCGAAGTCCAGACTCACTAATGCATCTTAACAACTATCAGTTAGACACACTAATGCAAGACCTGGTTCGCTAAGACCACCGCTCTGATACCAACTGAAAGGACCCGTTCATATACATTATAAACGATTCATAATAGTTGATTACATCGCGAGGTATTTGACCTCTATATGATATGTTTTACAAACATTGCATTCGTTTTTAAAAGACAAACTTTCTTTACATCAAAAATTGACGGCATGCATACCATTTCATATTACATCCAACTATAATTGACTTAATATTAATCTTGATGAACTCAACAACTCGAATGCAACGTCTTTCAAAGTATGTCATGAATGACTCCATGTAATATCCTTAAAATGAGCTAATGCACAGCGGAAGATTTCTTTAATACCTGAGAATAAACATGCTTTAAAGTGTCAAGCAAAAGGTTGGTGAGTTCATTAGTTTATCATAATCAATCATTTCCGTAATAGTAATAGACCACAAGATTTCAGTTTCCATAAATATCCGTACACTCACAAGTGTTTAAAAGTATTCTATAAGTTGTAGGCACCCGGTAACAAGCCTTAACATTCATGTTTTACCCTCTGAAGTACACCAGATCAGGTGTGTTTAAAATAACCTCGAAGTACTAAAGCATCCCATAGTCAGGATGGGGTTTGTCAGGCCCAATAGATCTATCTTTAGGATTCGCGCCTATCGTACATAGACAAGTAGTTTAATGTTACCAAGCTAAGGGTATATTTCTGGTTTAAACCCACATAGAATTAGTTTTAGTACTTGTGCCTATTTCGTAAAATATTTATAAAACAGCGCATGTATTCTCAGCCCAAAAATATATATAAAAAGGGAGTAATGAAACTCACCATACTGTATTTCGTAGTAAAAATACATATAACGTCATTTAACAAGTGCAAGGTTGGCCTCGGATTCACGAACCTATATTAATTATATATATTTATATGTTGGTCAATATTTGTCTAACAATTTTTGGTCAAGTCATAGTGTACCACAATCCTAATGCTCGAGACTAATATACAAAAGTCAACAAAAGTCAACTTGACCCAAAATGACTTCTAAAATTTATACGTGTTTATTATATAACTTAACTATAGTCGTTTTATATATTTAAATATATTTATTAGATTTTATAATAATAAAAGTCATTTATTAATAAAAATTTATATAAACGTTTATATATAATAAAATATACTTTTATATATCTTAAGTAGTAAAATTTATAAAGTTCACTTAATATCGTAAAACTATAGTGGTAAGTATTATTAATGTAATGATATTACGCGTGGTGAAAAATATCTTTGTATCCCCTATTTATTTGATAAAATAATATTGATCATAATAATAATAAGTAGAAGTTGTATTATTTTGTAATAATAATTATTATTATTCTATAAAAAAATAACAATATTTATATTTACTAAAAATGTTATTATGATAAAATGATAATACTAACATAATAGTAATAATGATATTTTATAATAACAATATATTTCTATTAAAATAATAACAACGATAGTAATAATAATCATTTTAACAATAATACTAAAATTCAGTTGACTATAACTTCAAATCCGTTCATCGAAATCATTCGATATCTAAATAAAAAGTTCCTAATTTTTCGCTAGCTTTCCAATGACATGCATATCATATACCCTATCTCAGTAGCATATGTATCTAATTCAGGATTCAACAAACCTATCTAAGGACAATATCGAATGTACAAGCATGCATAATCCTATATACTCGAGCACTAGTCAGGGATACACTATTGATATATAAAAGTTAAGTTATGAGTGCTCACGTATCAATATTGAGATTCAATATTGCAGGAAAGTACGTAGACGCAACGGAGATAATAAACACTAGATTGACCTCACGAGCATACCCATGAACCATACCCATCACCTCCATAGCTATAACCCATAATTTCCTTAGCTTCGACTCATTCAAAAAACTATTTTGAAATCACTCGGACATCACTCCGTCGTAATATTTTATGTATACTAATAATATCTTGAAATAATATAGATCAATATATATATATATATATATATATATATATATATATATATATATATATATATATATATATATATATATATATATATATATGTAAATCGATTGAGAGAGTTTAGAGAAATATATTTTCAAGTTTTTATGAAATAATGAAACCTATTGAATTCTATTTATAATAGATTTTTGAATTATTAAAGTGAATTATTAAAGTATAAATTATTAAAGTAAATTATTAAAGTATGAATTATTAAAGTAAATTATTAAAGTATGAATTATTAAAGTGAATTATTAAAGTATGAATTATTAAAGTGAATTATTAAAGTATGAATTATTAAAGTGAATTATTAAAGTATGAATTATTAAAGTGAATTATTAAAGTTAAAGTAAAGTAAAAGTAAAGTAAGGGTAAAGTTAAAGTATAGTAAAAGTATAAAAACTATGTATGTATAATACGTGTATAAATATATATAATGTTAATTTAAATTGTTATATATATTTAATGAAATAAAATATAAATATCGTTATATTTATTATACTGGTTAAGTAATGAGTTGTCAAAAGTGATTCTAGATATTTATAAAAGTTATATACGTTTTAATAATAAAGTTCTTTTAAACTGATAACGTTTTTGTACGTTTGAAAATAGATTAATAGAATATTATGGAAACCAATTCTCCACTAGCTTTTGTCTAACTTTCATAAATGACACTTTTTATTTTTATTTATAAATAGCTTTACAAATTATTCCGAATATCGTTAAGAGGAATAGATTTCTCAAATCATAGTGGACCTCTCAACAGAGACTTGTAATCATAATTCAATGTTTCTGATAATTCAATCATTTAATATATATATTTTTAATTTCGTCGATAATCATATTGAAACAAATACGTTCATATAAAGCATTATACTTTTAAATACTTTGTTGACATTTTCAATTTATAACATATACACATATACATACATATTCATATATGTTCATTTAATGGTTCGTGAATCATTGGAATTTGGTCGAGGTTTAAATGAATGTATAAACATAGTTTAAAATCCTTGAGATTTAACTTAACAAACATTGCTTATCGTGTCAGAATAATATAAAGATAAAGTTTAAATTTAGTGGGAAATTTCCGGGTCGTCACATGCATCGTTAGTTGGGAGAGCTTGTGCTTCCGCCCATTTAGATACATAATCAATGGCTACGAGTATATATAGATTATTATGAGATTTTGGAAATGGACCCATAAAGTCAATACCCCAAAATGTCAAATATTTCACATACTTGAATGACATTTTGTGGCATTTCATCACGTTGACTTATTTTTCCGGCCCTTTGACAAGCATCACAGGATTTGCAAAGAAGGTGTGCGTCTTTGTAAATTGTAGGCCAATAGAATCCAGCATCATAAACTTTTCTTGCTGTTAGTTGAGGCCCATAATGCCCTCCTGTTGGTCCTGTGTGACAATGGTTTAATATTTTACTAGCTTCATCTCCAAATACACATCGGCGTATTATTCCATCGGGACAACTTTTAAACAGATGTGGATCTTCCCAAAAATAGTGTTTTATATCACTGAAGTAGTAAGGCGTATTATTCCATTGGTACGATAATCCTTTTTCAAGGAATCCACAAACTAAGTAGTTTGCATAGTCTGCAAACCATGGAATTTCTTTATAATCTATCTTCAATAGATATTCATCGGGAAAGTTGTCTTGTATGGCCGATTTATTTAGAACTTCTAACTCAGGATTTTCAAGACGAGAAAGATGATCAGCGGCGAGATTTTCTGCTCCTCTTTTATCTCGGATTTCAATATCAAACTCTTGTAAGAGTAAGATCCAACGGATTAATCTTGGTTTAGCATCTTGTTTCGAAAATAGGTATCTAAGAGCAGAATGGTCGGTATAGACCACCGTTTTTGCTAGAACGAGATATGAACGAAATTTGTCAAAAGCAAAGACAATAGCAAGGAGTTCTTTTTCAGTAGTTGTATAGTTCGTTTGTGCTCCTTGTAACGTCTTACTAGCATAATATATAGGTTGAAATCGTTTTTCAATCCTTTGTCCTAAAACGGCTCCCATTGCAAAATCACTTGCATCGCACATTAGTTCAAATGGTAGATTCCAATTTGGTGTTATCATGATCGGCGCATTAGTGAGTTTCTCTTTAAGAATATTAAAAGATTTGATACACTCATCTGAAAAGATGAATGGAACATCTTTTTCTATGAGTTTATTCATAGGAGTGGCAATTTTAGAAAAATCTTTTATGAAACGTCGGTAAAAACCGGCATGCCCTAGAAAACTCCTAACTCCTCTAACATTGGTGGGATGTGGAAGTTTAGCAATTACATCTACTTTAGCTCTATCCACTTCAATTCCTTCTTTTGAAATTTTATGTCCAAGAACGATGCCTTCTTTAACCATGAAATGGCATTTCTCCCAATTAAGTACTAGATTTGATTGTTCGCATCTAATTAGCATTCGTTCCAGATTAACTAGACATGATTCAAATGTATCACCGAAGACTGAAAAGTCATCCATGAAAACTTCCATGCATTCTTCTATCATGTCATGAAAAATCGCCATCATACACCTTTGAAAGGTTGCAGGGGCGTTGCAAAGTCCAAATGGCATGCGTTTGTAAGCAAAAGTACCATAAGGGCATGTGAATGTGGTTTTCTCTTGATCTTCGGGTGCTATTGGAATTTGAAAATATCCGGAAAATCCATCTAGAAAACAATAGTAACTATTTCCGGCTAATCTTTCCAACATTTGATCTATGAAAGGTAAGGGAAAGTGATCTTTTCTGGTGGCGTCATTTAATTTTCTATAATCAATACACACACGCCATCCTGTTACAGTCCTAGTAGGAATAAGCTCATTTTTCTCATTTGTAATGACAGTCATGCCACCCTTCTTAGGTACGCATTGAACTGGGCTTACCCATGGACTATCAGAAATTGGATAAATTAGACCTGCGTCTAGCAGTTTAATAATTTCTTTTTTAACTACATCTTGCATATTAGGATTTAGTCTTCGTTGGCGTTGCACATACGTTTTATGACCTTCTTCCATAAGGATTTTATATGTGCAATACGAAGGACTTATTCCTTTAATATCATGAATCTTCCATGCAATGGCTGGTTTATGGGCTTTCAACACAGAAATGAGTTGTGATTTCTCATTTTCAGTAAGAGAAGACGATATTATTACAGGTAATTCAGATTCACCATGTAAATAAGCGTATTCCAAATGGTTTGGAAGTGGCTTTAACTCTAATTTCGGAGGTTCTTCTATCGATGATTTATATCGATATCTGTCTTCTTCTTTTAGCATTTGAATTTCTTCTGTTGTTGGTTCATATCCATTAGCTATAAGTGTAGCTAACATTTCAGCTTCATCAATTGGTTCATTACCTTCTCCTAAAGAACATTCTCCTGTTCCTTGTAATTCTGGAAATTCTTCTAATAATTCTGCATGTGCATCTATAGTTTGAATATAATAACATGTATCATCTGCAGATTGCGGTTGTTGCATTGCTCTATCAACTGAAAAGATAACACTCTCATCCTCTATACTTAGGGTCAATTTCTTACCGAAGACGTCTATCATTGCTTTAGCCGTATTTAAGAATGGTCTTCCTAATATGAGAGGAACTTGAGAATCTTCTTCCATGTCCAAAACAACAAAATCTACTGGAAATACTAAAGTACCAACTTTAACTAGCATGTTCTCCATTATCCCTCTAGGATATTTTATTGATCTATCGGCTAGTTGTATGCTTATTCTGGTTGGTTTCAATTCTCCAAGGTCTAGTTTAGCGTATAGTGAATACGGCATTAAATTTATACTAGCACCTAAGTCTGCCAATGCTTCTATTGAACTAAGACTACCCAGAAAACATGGAATTGTGAAACTTCCTGGATCAGATAATTTTTCTGGTATCTTATTCAACAGTACTGCTGAACAATTAGCATTCATAGTAACAGCCTAGAGTTCTTCCATTTTCTTTCTATTTGAGATTAGATCTTTCAAGAATTTAGCATATCTAGGCATTCCTGAAATCACATCAATGAAAGGAAGATTTACATTTATCTGTTTAAACATATCCAAGAATTTGGATTGCTCGGCTTCAAGTTTCTCTTTCTTCATTTTACTTGGGTAAGGAAGTGGTGGTTGGTATGGTTTAACATAAGGTTTAGCCATAACTGTGTTATCTTCATTAACCTTTTCAACTACCGGTTCTTTTTCCTTATCTTGATCAGGTTGTGGTTCTTGTGGAGTAGGAATAGCTTCATCAGAAGTTACAGGTATTTCCGGTGGTTTAAGTGTTGTACCACTTCTTGTGGTAATGGCTTTAGCTGTTTCATTCCGGGGGTTAGCATTTGTATCACTAGGTAGACTTCCTGGTTTTCTTTCACCTATTAACCTTGCTAGGTTACTTACTTCTTGTTCCATATTTTGAATAGAAGCTTGTTGATTTCTAAATACTTGAGCATTTTGTTCATTGGTTTATTTTTGAGATGTGAAAAACTGCGTTTGAGTTTCAACTAGCTTCGTCATCATATCTTCTAAATTCGGCTTTTTATCATCAGTTTGTTGTGGTGGTTTGTTTTGAAAATTAGGTCTTTGCTGATTGTAATTATTATTGGATACTTGTTGATTGCTAGGACCTTGTTGGTTGTTGTATGGAATATTTCTGTTATAATTCTGGTTTTGATTGTAAATTGGTCTTGGCGGTTGATAATTATTCTGATAATTATTTCCAGGCCTTTGGTTTATGTATGAAATATTATCTCTTTGTTCCATTGTTAATTCAATACTGAGACAATCTTTTGTCAAATGTGGTCCTCCACATTGCTCACAACTAATTCGTATTGAGTGAATATCTTTAGTCATCTTTTCCATTCGTCTCTCGACAGCATCTATCTTTGCGGAAATGGAATCTAAGTCATGGCTAGAATCGGCTCTAGCTGCTTTAGATGATCTAACGATATCTTTTTCTTGGTGCCACTCGTGTGAGTGGGAAGCAGTGTTATCAATAATTTTGTAAGCATCAGTTTCAGTTTTCTTCATAATAGAACCACCAGCTGCTATATCTATGTCTTTCCTTGTAGTGATGTCGCATCCTTGGTAGAATATTTGTACTATTTGACAGGTGTCTAAACCATGTTGCGGACATCCTCTTAATAACTTTCCATATCTTGTCCACGCCTCATATAGAGTTTCATTCGGCTTCTGTGTGAACGTAACAATTTCTGCTTGAAGTCTTACGGCTTTAGATGCAGGAAAGAATTGTTTAAGAAATTTTTCAACTAAAACGTCCCATGTATCAATCGCCCCTTCAGGTAACGATTCCAACCAATCTTTGGCTTCTCCCTTTAAAGTCCAGGGAAATAACATGAGATATATCTGTTCATCCTCCACTTCTCGGATTTTAAATAGTGTGCAGATCCTATTAAAGGTACGTAGATGTTCATTTGGATCTTCCTTCGGCGCACCACTAAATTGGCATTGATTAGTCACCATGTGTAGAATTTGTCCTTTGATTTCATAATCTGGCGCATTAATGTCTGGATGAGTAATTGCGTGACCTTGGCCAGTGCGTTTAGCTCTCATTCGGTCTTCCATACTTAAAGGTTCCAGATTCTCCATAATTGAATTTGTTGAATCGGAATCACTAGAGGATTCTGATTTAATGGTTCGTTCCTCAACAATCTCTGTTTGAATGATTGGTGGTTTTGGAGGAAAGTTTAGTGGTTCAGGATCTATGAATCGTCCCTGAATATTCTCCGAATTCTCAATTGTGAGGTCGGGTTCAAAAAATGGATTATCGAAAATTTGAACTGGAGTACTTGGTCGACTGGATGACGATTCTAAAGAAAAATCAACGGCAGTAATATTTGCTAAATGTCTTGATCTAGTTACAGGTGGTGAACGTACAAAAGGTGGTGAACGTCTTGCTCGGTGCATTCACTGAATATCCTATTAGTTTTTAAAAGGAAAGAAAAATTATAATAAGTTATCCAATCAATAGACTTTTCTGATTTTGCCCACGTTTCGAATAGCCAAAAGATGCAGCAGAGGGGCAGGATTCGTTTGGTCTCAATATAATTGAGGACTGTTTGGCTCCAATAACCCGGTCCACGTACAAATCCAACTATTACTACGAACCAGAAAATTTTGATGTCTATCAATTTAACCACTTAAAATAAATTTTCGTAATTTTAAGAAATTTAGATAAGAAGTAGAATAAAAATCTATGTCCTAAAACTAGAATAGCGAGAAATAAGAAAGAAAAAGAGTTCGTCGGAAAAAGATCGAAAAAGAAAAATGGTTGAAAAATAAAAGGTGACGGAAAAATAAAAGAAACTTATAAAACTTAAAAACACTTGACTAACCTAACCTTATTACTACAACTAACTTAAAATTATAATCGCAAATTGAGATTACTAATTGGAATGATAATTGATACATAGGTAAAAGGTGTCTAAAAATATTAAAGCTTACAGGAAAAACTAAATCCCAAATGGAAATAACTTAAAAAGAAACTAAAACTTAAAAAGGCGTCGCAAAATTCTAAAGTACCTAAATCTTAGTCTAAAGAAAAAGCACTTAAGGAATTCTATGGCAAAGCCTAAAAATCTAGAAGTAAAAATAACTATGGCAAAAACTAAGTTTAAAACTAAATATGAGCTAAAAATACAAATATTACGCTAAAACGATTAAAAAGAGACAAAATATAAAAATATACAAAAAGTTGTAAAAAGTACAATTTTTATAAAAATATTATTTTTATATTATTTATTTATTAAAACTATTAATTTTACAATTTAATTAAACTAATTTAACTAAATAAAACAAATTAAATAAAAAGTAACTTAAAATAAAACTAATTATAATAATAATAATAATAAGGGTTAATAATAATTATAATTAATAATTATCCGTAATAAATGCAGTTTAGGGTTTCTGTCGGTGTCAGAGTCTCTCCGAGAGTTGCGGTATTTAAAGCAGCAAACCCCGCGAGTCGCGGGGTTCCAGTTTTCAACTCTGGTACAGTTTTAATTCGACATTTTTTTTTCTTTTTTTTTATATATTAGCGTTGCGCTTCCGGCGTTTAAGACATCCCCGGTAGCGGCGCCAAAAATAACTTGATGTCGTGCGAGGTGTATATAAAATAGCTATTAATTTTACAAGAAATACTATTAAATACGATACAATTTTACACAAGATATTTTTTTATTTAGAGAATGGATATACTTAAACCTTGCTACAACACTTATAGGCAGTGTACCTAATCGTACAGTAGTGTAGTTTTTAGTAATTCCGGTTCGTTCCACAGGGAAATCTTTAAACAAAGCTTAACGCTATATTAGTTTACTTTTATAAAAATACAAATATATATACAAGTAATATTATTATTATAAAGGGGGGTTTTTACCGTTTAATGACCGGTTTGTCGATTTTAAAACTTTAGTCGCAGTTAAAACCAAATGTAAAATATTAAAAATAAATACAAGACTTAAATTAAAGCGTAAAGTAAATAACGATAATGAAATTGCGATTAATAAAAAGTGCGATAAAATAAACTTGCGATAATTAAAAAGTACGATAATTAAAAGTGCAATTAAATATAATAACAATAAATAAAAATGCGATAATTAGAAGTGCAATTAAATATAAAATAAAGGAAATTAAATATGAAATAAAAGAATTATGCTTATTTAAACTTCCGTAATCATGATGTTTGACGTGTTGATTTTAGTTTTATGCCCATGGGTTAATTGTCCTTTGTCCTGGATTATTTAATATGTCCGTCTGGTTTTTGTCCATAACAGTCCATCAGTCATAAATATAAAGTGCGAGTGTCCTCGTCAAATTATCCTTATACCCGAAGTTAAATATTCCAACTAATTGGGGACTTAAACTGTAACAAGATTTTAATACTTTGTTTAATAATTACACCAGGATGTCGACTGAGTGTAACCCAAGGTTTTAATATTTTGTTATCAATTATACCAAGTGTCCTTGTACATAATTTCACCCCTGTTTTAATTATTCTAGTGGCTATTAATCCATTCCCGTGTCCGGTTAAATGAACGATTATTCGTACATATAAATACCCCGCCCATCGTGTCCGATCGAGTGTATATGGTAATTTATAGGGACGCCCAATTGTAAATCTTTATATTAACATTAACAAACTATCATTTAGTTAAACAAATATTGTAACGACCCGCATTTTTTTTCGATCATACTATACTTATAAGATTAATATTTACATAAATTAAACCTTGCCAACATGATAAGCAATCCAAATTTGTCGAGATTTATATTTCCGAAAAGAGTTTTACGCAACGTTTGACCGTCTAGTTTGACCAATGATATCACGAACTATACAATATATAATAATTATACGTTTGTGTATATATATGTATATATACATATTTAACATGATTAATAAATGTTTTAATATCTCATTTTGTATTAATAACAACAAGTTATAAGTATATTTTGAAACTACTAACTTAAGTTTTCAAAATGATAACAATACGTAACGTTAATTGACATAAATACTTAAGACTTATAATGTTTATACATATATTGTATAAGTAATGTATTTAATCACTTTTAAAGACTTAAATACATAAAATCATATAAGTGTATTCACAAAAGATAGCTATATTTGAATCCTCATTCCATTTTTCACAAAATTTCTATACGTATACTTAGAGTATTTGTACTCGTATCATACCTAGCTTCTATACGTATTTACTATTCGTATATACACATCAAATCACCACCTAATCAGCTCCTATACTTGCCCTCATCAAGAGGGAACTTCTTTTTGACATTTAACTTCAATAATTATACAAAAATACAAGCTTGAATTTTGTTTTGTCCCCCCCCCTTGGCCACGTTTTATATGCCATCCCCATAACCAATTTTTGATCACCATTCTCACTTCTAAATCACTCTCTAACTCTTTTACTTGAAAGCCCTAAGAACTCCATAACAATTCAGTAACTTACCAAGAAGATCTAGCTTCAAAAACCATACTAAAACACCATAAGAAAACCATACAAAAACACTTCAAGAAAACCCTCCAAGAACACCAACTTACTTCCAATCTTACATCCACCTCTAGTACCCTTTTGATTCTAGCTTCTTACTTCTCTTTTACAGCAACTTCATCCAAGGAACTTGAGGTAGAATATATGTTCATAACCTTATTCGATTCATATATATATAGCTATCATATTTTGTGGTATACAAGTTTAACAACAAGAACATAGTTTGAATGTTTTCAAACTTGTTTGCAAACTAAATAGATCCTTCTAACTTAACTTTTAAAATACTTCAAGACCTGTAATATAACTTATGTATATGCTAATTTAACAAGGTAAAACTTGGTTTTTCAAAGTATAAGTATTTTTAGAAAAATGGTCATTAAATGATTTTGTTGTAACGAAAATGATTAACTTCATAAGTTTCACTAAAGTTTGACCTATGCCGTGTGATTTTGAATACAAACTAAGGTATTTACAGTTCATAGTCTTAAAGAGGGACTCGATCCAAGGAGATGGCAAGTTGAATCAACGAAAACGGACTTGTAACGAAGAAACTATGACCGAAACAAAATTGGTTATCCAAGGCTTAAATGACTTCGGGATTCATTGGAAAAATTTACATAAAATCACATACTTCTAAGATAACATGATATTTTATATATATGTACTTATAATTCAATTTTATATGGTTCAGGATCACCCGTAAACAACACGAGAAGATTAATCATAAGATCCCATGATTGTACGCAACACGTCATTTGACAACACCGGTACCATGGGTCAAGATTAATCTCGACCAATACATTTATGATGGGGTTTTACGGGAGTTTTATTTATTTCGTTGGGGGTTGTATTTATTCATTGCGGGTATATTAAACATCTAAAAATGAACCATTAAAAATTGAATTGCTAACCTCGGACTGCTAACTTCGGACTAAGGAAATATTCAAAGTATTAAAAGTATAACAAGTATATATATATAACGTTTGTTTAAAATGAAAACATATTGATATATTATATATGGATAGGTCCGTGATATCAACCGGAAGACCGAGTCAAATTATTTATATCATCAAGACAAAAGTGAGTATATAGTCCCACTTTTAAACTCTAAATATTTCGGGATGAGAATACATGTATTTTATGTTTTACGATATGGACACAAGTAACTGAAAAATATATTCTACGTTGAGTTGTACCACTGGCATACTTCCCTGTAGCTTGGTAACTAATATTTACAGCGGTATTGTAAACGCGAATCCTGTTGATAGATCTATCGGGCCTGACAACCCCAACCGGACTGGACGACCAGTATTCAACGGTTGCACAGTACTTCGTTTTGTGACTACACTTGGTACGGTGTAGTAAGATTTCATATTAAAGGGAATATGCGACGTGAAAATGTTAAGTATGGTTACCGAGTGCTCAACCACTTAGAATACTTTTATTAAACTGATTATATACGAAATCTTGTGGTCTATATATATATTGCAGCCGGCATTAAACCTATATCTCACCAACTTTATGTTGACCTTTTTAAACATGTCTATTCTCAGGTGATTTCTAAAGCTTCCGCTGCATTCATGTTGGATCTAACCAGGATCTTGCGTACGCATGTTTGTGTCAAAAATAAAACTGCATATCCAAGATGTTGTACTGTAAAATATGCTAGAAACCGTGTTGTTGTCATCATTTGTAAAGTTTGTAAGTCGAAGATTATCGCTAAACGTTAATCTTCTTTTTATTGTCTTAAGTTTGTAACAAAAATAATGGTTATGGTTTGTAATGTATAATATATGCAGTTTTCTTTCAAAAATGTCTCATATAGAGGTCAATACCTCGCAATGAAATCATACGTTATCTAACGCGTTCTTATGGTTAAGGACGGGTTATGACATGTGGTATCAGAGCGTTGGTCTTAGCGAACCAGGTTTGCATTAGTGTGTCTAACCGAGAAGTCGTTAGGATACATTAGTAAAGTCTGGACTTTGACCGGGTCTGATTTTAAAAACCATTGCTTATCACTGTTGGTTAAAATTTATGTGTAAATATTATGTAAGTACTAATGGGTTAGTTGTTGTGTGATAGATGTCAGGCTCGAAACTTATTATCACATTCAGCGACTCCGAATCAGAACCTTCAGATTGTGTTTCAGTCATTAACATATCCGATGACGAAAGTGGTATTTTTGGGGAAGACTCACAATTTCCGGATGAACCAACTATTGAAATATCGGAAAGTGAACCCGAGGAGGAAAGTGAACCCGAAGAGGAAAGTGAACCCGAAGAAGAAAGTGAACCCGAGGAAGAAATACTAGAAATTACGAAAGAAAAATTCGATCAAGGAAAGAAACGAAAAGCGAATGAATTAGAAAATTCAAATCCCGAACTTAGTGAGAATGACGTGGCACCAATTCCACTCAATACTACTACCCCTATCCCCGCTATTCCTATTAGTGCTATCCCGGCGTCTAGTTCTTCGGCTCCTCAGCCAAAACGTAGGCAGACAGCTAGGATAAGCGTTAGGCCATTCATTGGAACTAAACGCCCTAGAAAATAGACCGAACGATGCACTGCCGTATTAAACCATGGAATCAAATAATGTTTTGTATAATATTATTAGTGTGGTTTGCTTAAAGTTTGATGTAAGATAAGCATATGTAAAATAGCGAAGTATGAAATGCAATAATTTTCCATGGTTAAGTATTATTTAGATTGTAGTAATTGATTCTGTACTAAGCTATTAAGTATGAACATTAACGGGTAGGTACTACCCAAGATATAATTATAAAACGCTAATAAGAAGAAAAGGCTTTTATAATAATACCTGGTTCATATTATTAACAAGCTATAAATGTACTATAAATACACACTACATCTATAATAATCCATGTGAATAATTATTTTTTTTTCATTAGGAAATGGCGCGATTGAATCGAATGACGGAACAAGAACTCGAGGAACTCATCAACCAGCGAGTAAACGACAGAATGTTATGGGTTGAGGCTGCAAGAGCTGCTGCAGTTAATCCAAATCCTCGTGTAGGATGCTCCTACAAGACGTTTCAAGC
Organism: Rutidosis leptorrhynchoides; assembly: GCF_046630445.1. Classification (NCBI taxonomy): domain Eukaryota; kingdom Viridiplantae; phylum Streptophyta; class Magnoliopsida; order Asterales; family Asteraceae; genus Rutidosis; species Rutidosis leptorrhynchoides. Next base: position 586,715,933 of record NC_092335.1, on the reverse strand, counting down.
TTGCAAGCCATCATCATTCAGTGGAACGGAAGGACCGATCGGTTTAACCCGATGGATAGAAAAGATGGAGACGGTGTTTAAAATCAGTGGTTGTGATGAAAAAGACATGACCAAGTTTGCATCGTGCACTTTACAAGATAGTGCACTCACATGGTGGAAGAATTATGTGAAGGCGGTAGGAGGAGATGTAGCTTATGATACTCCATGGGAAGAATTCAAAGCAATGATAATCACCGAGTATTGTCCAAGGAATGAGGTTATTAAGTTAGAAGATGAGTTACGAAGTTTGAAGGTGGTTGGTACTGAAATCACCAACTACAATCAGCGATTCATGGAATTGGTTTTACTATGTCCTGAATTGGTTCCAACCGAAGCACGGAAGATTGAAATGTACAAAGGTGGTTTGCCCAAAAAGGTCAAGGCAAACGTTACGGCGTCGAAACCTAAGACAATTCATGAAGCTATAACCATGGCGAACGAGTTAATGGATCAGGTCATTCTGGATAAGAAAGCATTCAATACTGAGGTGAAGGTATTGGGGAACAAGAAAAAGTGGAATGGAGGTTATGATCGAGGTAACCAACAGCAATCTTTTAAGAAACCAGAAACCCCGAAAGGTGCGGGTAGCGGTTCAGGCTTTGGTTACAAAGGACAAAGTCCTTTATGCAACCGTTGTCACAAACATCACTTTGGTTACTGTAGTGTGTTGTGCACCAAATGCAATCGACAGGGACATCTTGCTGAAGATTGTAAGGCTCTCGTTACAAATGCAAATGGTAACAAGACTCCTGCCACCAACGCAAATAGAACTGCTTTGGCTAACATTACTTGTTTTGGGTGTGGAAAACAAGGTCACTATAAGAGTCAGTGCCCGAATCCAGAAAAGAATGGCGGACCTGCACGTGGAAGAGCGTTTGTTATTAATGCTAGAGAGGCACGAGAAGACCCGGAACTTGTTACGGGTACGTTTACCATTAATAACTTATCAGCATCTATTTTATTTGATACTGGCGCCGATAGAAGTTACGTGTGTATAAATTTTTACACTAAATTGAATTGTTCATCATTACCTCTAGATGCTAAGTACTTGATTGAGTTAGCTAATGGTAAGCTAATTAAAGCCGATAAAATTTGTCGTGATTGTGAAATAAATCTAGCCGGAGAAACGTTTAAAATCGACTTAATACCCGTAGAATTAGGAGGTTTTGATGTAATAGTCGGCATGGACTGGATGTCCAAAATAGGAGCGGAAGTTGTTTGTGCCAAGAAGGCAATTCGTATTCCTGGTAAGGATAAAATACCGGTGATGATTTATGGAGAGAAGGGTAATTCAAAGCTAAAACTCATTAGCTGTTTAAAAGCCAAGAAGTGTTTAGAAAAGGGATGTTACGCTATTTTAGCACATGTTAATAAAGTCGAAAAGAAAGAAAAGTGCATCAACGACGTGCCTGTGGCAAGAGATTTTCCTGAAGTTTTTCCGGAAGAATTGCCGGGATTACCTCCATTTAGATCGGTAGAATTTCAAATAGATTTAGTACCAGGAGCTGCACCAGTGGCTTGTGCGCCATATAGACTTGCACCGTCCGAATTAAAAGAACTTCAAAGTCAGTTAAAAGAATTATTGGACCGTGGATTCATACGACCAAGTACATCACCGTGGGGAGCTCCAATTTTGTTTGTTAAGAAGAAAGATGGATCTTTTAGGATGTGTATAGACTATCGTGAATTAAATAAGTTAACTATCAAGAATCGGTATCCACTACCGAGAATTGATGACTTATTTGATCAATTGCAAGGATCATGTGTTTATTCAAAAAATCGACTTAAGATCGGGCTATCATCAACTACGCGTCAAAGAAGAGGATATTCCGAAAACTGCTTTTCGGACACGTTATGGTCATTACAAATTTTTGGTTATGCCGTTTGGATTGACGAATGCGCCAGCTGTATTCATGGACCTCATGAATCGAGTTTGTAGTCCGTATTTAGATAAGTTTGTTATCGTGTTCATTGATGATATTCTTATCTATTCCAAGAGTGAGCAAGAGCATGAAGAGCATTTAAGGTTGATACTGGAGTTGTTGAGAAAAGAACAACTTTATGCTAAATTTTCTAAGTGTGCTTTCTGGTTGAAAGAAGTGCAATTTCTTGGTCACGTTGTTAATAGCGAAGGAATTCAGGTTGATCCAGCAAAAACTGAAGCTATTGAAAAATGGGAGACTCCTAAGACACCAACGCAGATACGTCAATTTTTGGGTTTAGCCGGTTATTATAGAAGGTTTATTCAAGATTTTTCCCGAATAGCTAAGCCGCTGACAACATTAACGCAAAAAGGGAAGAAATACGAATGGACCTCGGAGCAGGAGAACGCATTTCAATTACTGAAGAAGAAGTTAACTACGGCGCCTATTTTATCGTTACCTGAAGGGAACGATGATTTTGAAATATATTGTGACGCTTCGCGACAAGGTTTTGGTTGTGTTCTTATGCAACGAAAGAAAGTAATTGCATTTGCATCCCGACAATTGAAGATTCACGAGCGGAATTATACGACGCATGATCTAGAATTGGGAGCAGTCGTGTTTGCATTGAAGATGTGGAGACACTACTTGTATGGGGTTCAATTCACTGTGTTTACTGATCATAAAAGCCTTCAACATATTTTTGATCAGAAACAGCTGAACATGAGGCAACGTAGGTGGGTCGAGCTGATAAACGACTATGATTGTGAAATTCGTTATCATCCCGGGAAGGCGAACGTGGTGGCCGATGCTCTAAGCAGAAAGGAACGAGAACCAATTCGAGTACGAGCGATGAACATAAAAATTCGCATGAATCTCAACTCACAAATCAAAGAAGTTCAACGAGAAGCACTTACTAAAGAAAATATAGGAAATGAAATAATGAAGAAGTATGAGAAGCAACTCGTTATGCGGGAAGATGGAATTCGATATTTTGCAAATCGTATTTGGGTACCGAAGTTGGGTGGACTAAGGAAGTTGATATTGAACGAGGCACATAAGACAAGATATTCGATACATCCTGGAGTTGGAAAGATGTACCAAGATCTTAAGACGCATTATTGGTGGCCTAATTTGAAGACAGACGTTGCAACATATGTTGGGGAATGTTTAACTTGTTCCAAAGTCAAAGCAGAACACCAGAAGCCGTCAGGGTTACTTCAACAACCAGAAATTCCAGAATGGAAATGGGACGGTATTACCATGGATTTCATCACGAAGTTACCAAAGACTGCCTGGGGATACGACACCATTTGGGTAATTGTTGATCGTCTTACCAAATCTGCACATTTCTTGCCTATAAAGGAAACAGATAGAATGGAGAAATTATTACGATTATATATAAAGGAAATAGTTTCAAGGCATGGAATACCTATTTCCATTATATCCGATCGTGATAGTAGATTTACTTCAAAATTTTGGCAATCACTACAGGAGGCACTAGGAACTCGGTTGGATATGAGTACCGCATATCATCCACAAACCGATGGACAGAGTGAAAGAACGATTCAGACTCTCGAAGACATGCTCAGGGCATGTGTGATCGATTTTGGAAACGGATGGGATAAATATCTACCGTTAGCAGAATTCTCGTATAATAATAGTTATCATGCGAGCATCGGAGCTGCGCCATTCGAAGCATTGTACGGAAGGAAGTGTAGATCTCCTATCTGTTGGAATGAAGTAGGAGATCGACATTTAACTGGTCCCGAGATCATACATGAAACTACTGAAAAGATAATACAAATCAAAGAGAGATTGAAAACAGCCCGTAGTCGCCAAAAGAGCTACGCCGATGTTCGAAGGAAACCATTAGAGTTTCAGGTCGGGGACATGGTTATGCTAAAGGTGTCACCTTGGAAAGGTGTAATACGTTTCGGCAAAAGGGGTAAACTGAACCCAAGGTACGTAGGCCCGTTCAAGATCATCGAACGCATTGGACCGGTAGCTTATCGACTCGAGTTACCGCAACAACTCGCCGGAGTACATAATACCTTTCACGTCTCAAACCTTAAGAAGTGTCTTGCAAAGGAAGACCTCACCATTCCTCTTGAAGAAATTCATGTCGACGAGAAACTACAATTCGTCGAAGAACCAATCGAAATCATGGACCGTGAAGTTAAACAGCTCAAACAGAGCAATATACCGATTGTTAAGGTTCGTTGGAATGCTAGAAGAGGTCCCGAGTTTACTTGGGAACGAGAGGATCAGATGAAGCAAAAGTATCCACACTTGTTTCTTGATGACGCAAAATAGGTACAATTTTAAAATTTCGGGACGAAATTTATTTAACGGGGAGGTAATGTAACGACCCGCATTTTTTTTCGATCATACTATACTTATAAGATTAATATTTACATAAATTAAACCTTGCCAACATGATAAGCAATCCAAATTTGTCGAGATTTATATTTCCGAAAAGAGTTTTACGCAACGTTTGACCGTCTAGTTTGACCAATGATATCACGAACTATACAATATATAATAATTATACGTTTGTGTATATATATGTATATATACATATTTAACATGATTAATAAATGTTTTAATATCTCATTTTGTATTAATAACAACAAGTTATAAGTATATTTTGAAACTACTAACTTAAGTTTTCAAAATGATAACAATACGTAACGTTAATTGACATAAATACTTAAGACTTATAATGTTTATACATATATTGTATAAGTAATGTATTTAATCACTTTTAAAGACTTAAATACATAAAATCATATAAGTGTATTCACAAAAGATAGCTATATTTGAATCCTCATTCCATTTTTCACAAAATTTCTATACGTATACTTAGAGTATTTGTACTCGTATCATACCTAGCTTCTATACGTATTTACTATTCGTATATACACATCAAATCACCACCTAATCAGCTCCTATACTTGCCCTCATCAAGAGGGAACTTCTTTTTGACATTTAACTTCAATAATTATACAAAAATACAAGCTTGAATTTTGTTTTGTCCCCCCCCCCCTTGGCCACGTTTTATATGCCATCCCCATAACCAATTTTTGATCACCATTCTCACTTCTAAATCACTCTCTAACTCTTTTACTTGAAAGCCCTAAGAACTCCATAACAATTCAGTAACTTACCAAGAAGATCTAGCTTCAAAAACCATACTAAAACACCATAAGAAAACCATACAAAAACACTTCAAGAAAACCCTCCAAGAACACCAACTTACTTCCAATCTTACATCCACCTCTAGTACCCTTTTGATTCTAGCTTCTTACTTCTCTTTTACAGCAACTTCATCCAAGGAACTTGAGGTAGAATATATGTTCATAACCTTATTCGATTCATATATATATAGCTATCATATTTTGTGGTATACAAGTTTAACAACAAGAACATAGTTTGAATGTTTTCAAACTTGTTTGCAAACTAAATAGATCCTTCTAACTTAACTTTTAAAATACTTCAAGACCTGTAATATAACTTATGTATATGCTAATTTAACAAGGTAAAACTTGGTTTTTCAAAGTATAAGTATTTTTAGAAAAATGGTCATTAAATGATTTTGTTGTAACGAAAATGATTAACTTCATAAGTTTCACTAAAGTTTGACCTATGCCGTGTGATTTTGAATACAAACTAAGGTATTTACAGTTCATAGTCTTAAAGAGGGACTCGATCCAAGGAGATGGCAAGTTGAATCAACGAAAACGGACTTGTAACGAAGAAACTATGACCGAAACAAAATTGGTTATCCAAGGCTTAAATGACTTCGGGATTCATTGGAAAAATTTACATAAAATCACATACTTCTAAGATAACATGATATTTTATATATATGTACTTATAATTCAATTTTATATGGTTCAGGATCACCCGTAAACAACACGAGAAGATTAATCATAAGATCCCATGATTGTACGCAACACGTCATTTGACAACACCGGTACCATGGGTCAAGATTAATCTCGACCAATACATTTATGATGGGGTTTTACGGGAGTTTTATTTATTTCGTTGGGGGTTGTATTTATTCATTGCGGGTATATTAAACATCTAAAAATGAACCATTAAAAATTGAATTGCTAACCTCGGACTGCTAACTTCGGACTAAGGAAATATTCAAAGTATTAAAAGTATAACAAGTATATATATATAACGTTTGTTTAAAATGAAAACATATTGATATATTATATATGGATAGGTCCGTGATATCAACCGGAAGACCGAGTCAAATTATTTATATCATCAAGACAAAAGTGAGTATATAGTCCCACTTTTAAACTCTAAATATTTCGGGATGAGAATACATGTATTTTATGTTTTACGATATGGACACAAGTAACTGAAAAATATATTCTACGTTGAGTTGTACCACTGGCATACTTCCCTGTAGCTTGGTAACTAATATTTACAGCGGTATTGTAAACGCGAATCCTGTTGATAGATCTATCGGGCCTGACAACCCCAACCGGACTGGACGACCAGTATTCAACGGTTGCACAGTACTTCGTTTTGTGACTACACTTGGTACGGTGTAGTAAGATTTCATATTAAAGGGAATATGCGACGTGAAAATGTTAAGTATGGTTACCGAGTGCTCAACCACTTAGAATACTTTTATTAAACTGATTATATACGAAATCTTGTGGTCTATATATATATTGCAGCCGGCATTAAACCTATATCTCACCAACTTTATGTTGACCTTTTTAAACATGTCTATTCTCAGGTGATTTCTAAAGCTTCCGCTGCATTCATGTTGGATCTAACCAGGATCTTGCGTACGCATGTTTGTGTCAAAAATAAAACTGCATATCCAAGATGTTGTACTGTAAAATATGCTAGAAACCGTGTTGTTGTCATCATTTGTAAAGTTTGTAAGTCGAAGATTATCGCTAAACGTTAATCTTCTTTTTATTGTCTTAAGTTTGTAACAAAAATAATGGTTATGGTTTGTAATGTATAATATATGCAGTTTTCTTTCAAAAATGTCTCATATAGAGGTCAATACCTCGCAATGAAATCATACGTTATCTAACGCGTTCTTATGGTTAAGGACGGGTTATGACAAATATAAAGCCCATCAATAGCCCATAGTCTAATTTCCACAAATGTCGTTCTTTTGTCCAAACCCCAATTATGGTACAAAGCCCAATTACCCAATTTTAGTAATTAGCCCAACATCATGATTACTTCGGATTAAATAAGCATAATAATAACTTAGCTACGAGACATTAAATTAAAAAGGTTGAACATAACTTACAATGATTAAAAATAGCGTAGCGTTACACGGACAGAATTTCGACTTACACCCTTACAATATTCGCTAACATACCCTTATTATTAGGATTAAAAATTAAAATTAAAATTAAAATATAATTTATATATATATTTTTACGTATATATTGAGAGAGAGATATATGAATGTGTGAAAAATTATCAGAATTCGGTTGGCTTTATAGGGAGTTTCAAACTTTGGGGCTCCGCGACTCACGGCAAATTTTGCCTTCAAACTCCGTGAGTCGTGGAGTTTGTAAATACAGCTCACTCCAGTTTGGAGTCTTTCTTGCCGACAGTTTTTATTATTTATTATAATATATAAATAATTATAAGAATTATTTAAATATTATATTATATTTATGTGCATAGTTGACTTGTAATTTTTAGTCCGTTGCGTCGAGCGTTGAGAGTTGACTCTGGTCCCGGTTCCGGATTTTCGAACGTCCTTGCGTACAATTTAATATCTTGTACTTTGCGTTTTGAATCTTGTACTCTTGTAATTTCGAGACGTTTCTTATCAATAATTGGAACCTCTTTGATTGTATTTTGTACTTTTGAGCTTTTTGGTCGTTTACGTCTTCAATTCGTCGAATCTGTCTTTTGTCTTCACCTTTTATTATTTAAACGAATATCACTTTTAAATAGAACAATTGCAACTAAAAGCTTGTCTTTCTTGAGGAATAATGTTATGAAATATATGTTCGTTTTTAGCATTATCACTTTGTCAAACAATCGAAATTTGATAGAATTTGGGGGAGTGAATTCATAGTTAGCGTAGAATTCACGAACAAGAGTGGAGTGAATGGGACCTTTTAAGGTTATGAATGAATCCCATTTGATGTAAGCAAAATTTTCAAGAAGCTCTTTTGAGAAGTGCTTAATAGTGACCATACAACCTTCGACAATTGGTCTAGAGCTAACCATTTGTCGGTTGCGATTGATCACATCTCGTTCTTCTTGAGAGTTAGGAAAGAGATTGTCAAAGGAGTCAGAAATTGAAGAAGACAAGTCAATCACAAAAGGATTGTTTGGAGAGTTGTTTGCTTGACTCATTTTGAGTTAGATGGTGTAGTGAGTTTTGCATCATAATCTACTCAATTTAAAGGGAAAAAGATGAACCTTCATTTAATCTTTCATTCCTTTTTAGAGTAATTGAATCTTTTGAGAATTTTGATCATATTCAAGTATGCTAGTTTATGAATGATACTTTAAGAAGAGATTCAACTAGATTTGAGAGGATCAATGAGCATTTATTTTTAAAGAGAGAGAAAGAACAAGTGTCAGACACATACACGGTCGAGATACGGTCGACCGTGTACTTGACCGTGTGAGAACTGTTAGAAGCATAAGTTACTAAACTTGAATTAAACAGATCCTAATCAAGAAATATTCAAATAGTCACACATCAATTATTACAAACAGATTATTCAACTAACATCTTTAACTTTTCTCACTTCATTCAACTCCCACTTCTTACATCACTACTACTTCTACATGAGAAAGCCTTTTTCGCTTTCTTTAGTAGTCGGCTGATCTTGGATTGATACTTCTTTATCTTAGCCTGATTTCAGTAAATTCGTTCAGCTTTTGAATCACGATCTAAGCCAAAAGGATCAATAGCTTCATCTGGAAACTGTTCTTCATCACTATCGGATATATCTTTCAAGTTGATTTGAGAGTTAGTCATGGCTTCATAAACCCTGTCAATCTCATCAGAGTCATCTTCATCATCACACCCCCATCAATGTTAATGTATGACGATTAAATATTTGATAGGTTGGATTTATGCGAATGTCATCTGTTGCCTTTAATTTTACAAATAACCTTGTAAGATGCATTCCATAAGGAAGAGCTCTTGTTGAGTCCTTTGGAACATTGCTCATTCGTATGGCCATAAAATATGCCATGTTTACTGGAACTTGCATTTCTAGGCACCAAAGAAGAGCCACCTGAGCAGCATGAATGTGTGAGCGATTTCCCATTCTACAGTACACATTGTAGTCGATCACTGTGTTCCATATTCGGAACTTCTTTCGTAGGTGTTTGCTCAACACTCCTCGATTGAGAATTTCTCCTCTTAGAGCATTGTCTTCACACAGTGTTCGAATAGCATCATCTTTATTGATGAAATCAGGAAGATAAGTCAGTGTTTTATATTCTTCCTATTCTTGTCTGAGAGTTTAAAGTCGACACTCATGATCTTTTTATTTAAGTCATTCAATTCAATTGGCTATGGAATCATCTAACTCTCATCTATTATCAATTTACAATCGCCATTCATATTTTTTTTAAACAGAAGAAAGAAACAAGAAAAAAGTACCCTGTTCTTGGTTCAAATATTCAAAAGCAAAAAAACGAATTGAAATCAAAAATCTGTTAATGCAGTCTTGTTAGGAATTCTTCATTTAACCTGTCTGTAAAATATTAGATTCCAATTCGTTTTATTGATTGAGAATTTCGAAGTCAAAGTTTTGATTTTAAAAAGTCAACCATTGTTCTTCAATTAAATTCAAACTTCCTGTTAGGAATTAAGTGAAATTGAGGATTGAAATAGATTCTAGGAGAGTTTTAAAACATATTTCGTGTAGGAATCGTGAGCTGAAAACATCTAGAATTTAAAATCAAGATTTGAGTTCCAAATTTTTTTTTTCGCGACAGTTGCAGTCACGGCTTCTGCAATCTGTTTTTTTTCTTTTAATTGTGTCTGTTAATTATAAATACGTCATTTCTATTTATGTTTCAAGGATAAATCAAACTTTAATTAGAGTTAGGATTGATCTCTGGTCGAATTGTATGGTGAAGAAGAAGGAGAAGGGAGTAGAAACAGAAAAATGGTTTAAGTTGATTTAGGTCTGGAAATAAAACAGAAAAGCAGACGGGTTCAGATGGTCATGGGTGTTTATGTGTGAGCGGGAGGTCTCGGGTTCGAGCCCAACTTGGGGCATTTTTTTTAAAAGGGGTCTCTAAGGTAGTTTTCATTATTAATTCTATTATTATTATTATTATTATTATTATTATTATTATTATTATTATTATTATTATTATTATTATTATTATTATTATTATTGTTATTATTATGATTATTATTATATTATTATTATTGTTGTTGTTGTTATTATTACTATTATTAGTTATTGTTATTTTTACAAGTATTATAATTGTTATTATTATTATTATCATAATAATTATAAGTATTATATCTATTATTATTATTATAAGTATTAATTATGATATTACTATTAAACTTAAAACTTTAATATTATTATCATGAACATGTTTATTATTATTATTAGACAAAATTGCCCATTTCGTCCCTGTGTTTTTCAATTTTTGCCTGATTCATCCCTGTATTTTATTTTCATCATTTTCCATCCTTAAAAGTATTTTAAAGTCCCAATTTCATCCCTCACCTTAACGAAGGTTAACTGAGTCCGTTAAAACTATTCATAGGGACTATCCACGTAATCTTTAACTAATTAAATTACAAAAATCAATTCTTTCTTTCTCTCATTATGTCTGGCAGTTCAAAACCTTCGAGAGTTTATGTTTCTAGCAACACATGGACGAGTTAGCATATATATATATATATATTGTTTTAACAAAAATACCTGCGTAGTTTGTTCATAAGAAAGAGCTCTTGTTGAGTCCTTTGGCACATTGCTCATTCGTATGGCCATAAAATATGCCATGTTTACTGGAACTTGCATTTCTAGGCACCAAAGAAGAGCCACCTGAGCAGCATGAATGTGTGAGCGATTTCCCATTCTACAGTACACATTGTAGTCGATCACTGTGTTCCATATTCGGAACTTCTTTCGTAAGTGTTTGCTCAACACTCCTCGATTGAGAATTTCTCCTCTTGGAGCATTGTCTTCACACAGTGTTCGAATAGCATCATCTTTATTGATGAAATCAGGAAGATAAGTCAGACTGTGTCTTATGTCGAAGAACCTTTCTCCGGTTGCTGGAACATCTAGAAGTTTTCCAATGTTTTGCAGTGTTACTGTAGTTCTTGAAGCTTTTAGCCTAAAGGTAACTGAACCGTTGGTATAGACGAAGCTAGAGTAAAAGTCTCAAACGAGTGACGGATAAATTGGTCCATCTAGATCAAGAAATACATTCCAGTTTAAATCTGAGAAAGCTGCCACCATTTCAGGGAAATCTTTAGCTTCAATTCTCCTTCCTTCTGCTATTGCTCGATCTTTCACTCTTTCTCTGTTAAGTGTTGATTGATGTGGTCGAAAGTTAGATGAGCTTCCTCCTTGATTTGTCATTTCCTGCGCATTGACACTTTTAATTAATTCAAAGTGCATAATTCAATTGTAGGCAACATGTTTTGCAAACTTTAATTATCATCAATACTTAGGTGTTTTGATGTTAATATTCTTCACATTTTCACTCTTCATTAGTGTTAATGAGTTTGCAACTAGATTAGGTTTTTCACAAAGTTCATATGTGTTCTAGACTTTTGAAATCATCATCAACACATGTTTTGACATTCAACATTATTACACTCAATTAGCAACAATGTTATTCATATCATATGAACAATGCTTCTATGAAAATCTGATCTAGATGTATAATGAACCCTAGAATCGTTCAATGTTAAATCAATGCATAGATACGCGATAATCATTACTACAATTGTTTTCAAATTGTTCTTCAAGAGCAATTTCAATTGTTTGCATCAATTTAGGTTTTGATTCATTCTAGTTAGGGTTTCTTCATAACCCTAATTCATTATACAAACACAATTGAATGTTAGGAAAGCAAGGATTAATCATACCAAATGTAGGATTTGAATTTGAAGGAATGCGCGTTTTTCTTCGTGCGGTCGATCTTCTCAGCCATGTGTAGGTGTGTGTGTTTTGAAGTAGGTTAAAAAGAAATAAGAGTGAGGGTTTAGTTTAAATTAAAACTGAATCAGACCACGCACGGTCGAAGCACGGTCGACCATGGTGTTAGCCATGTAGATATTTTTCCACGAACAGGGTAGGGGTCTGCGGTCGAGTACACGGTCAGCCGTTGTGCTGCCGTGGATCCTTCTGATCACTCGTTTCTTCACTTCTTCTTTCTTCAAGCGCGTTTTAACGATTCTTAGGTTCTATAGAATACTTGAGGATAAGTTTTCTTTTCCTAACATTGAGTGATTACATCCTTCCGATGTTTAATCATCAATGACAAGTAATATACTATATCTATACGTGTATATATATATATATATATATATATATATATATATATATATATATATATATATATATATATATGTTCAATTACTCATAGTATACACAAAGCGCATTAACCTAGTATTTAGCATGCAATACATGTTTTCACATAAACACACAATCCAAAGACAAGTAACCTTCCTACACTTAATCTTTTTAAAATCATTTTTCAAAAACAATTTGCATTTGTAAGAAAAACCTTTCTTTTATACAAAGTCTTTTGAGAAGGTTATTCTCATTAGCATCTTGATCATTGATTTTGATTGATTTTAAGATTACCCAATCCTTGACTTATCCATACCATGGAATTGCTAGCTTGGTCCATTTTTCCCATATTTTCAATTTTCCTAATAATAGATAATGGACTTTGATTACAAGATTTGTGTTTGTTAGAGTCGTGGCATACATTGATTTCATGTTTTCCTCTTGACGAATCAAGTTTTCTTTTCAAAGTGTTATTTTCATCAATTAGAGCTTTGTTAAGTTGTGTAACTTTGTTTAATTCTTTCTCCAAAAGTTTTACTTTGTCACGACTACGATTATACACAAATTTAATAGTCTTGTAATCATCTAACAATTCTTCATAATTAGAAGGATAGAATACATGTACCTCATTGCAATCCATGTTGGAGACATCATCTTCTTTAAACGGAGATTCAACATCTTCTTCACTTTGACCATCTTGATCCATGTCATTCCAAGAGCTCATGAGGCAAAAGTCTTCATTTTCATTCAACCCTTTTGCTCGAAAATCACCAATCCTTTCAAGGCCCTTCTCTAATCCTTTACCCTTTAAACTCTTAGAGTTTAAATCTTCTTGAGAACATAGTGAGTCCCAACATTCTTTTGTACTTTCACATGAGATTATCTTTAATCTTTCTTCACTAGGAAGAATTTCATGAAGTAGTGAAATTGCATCAAATTGTTTCAAAACATCATAGTTTTGAAAAGTTGGCTTCACTAGTCTTGAACTAGCTTGTGGTACAAAGTCTCCTACTTTGATTATTCTCCACAAGTAGTAATCCTTAGATTTGAGGTAAGACTCAAATCTTGATTTCCACACATCAATATTCATCTTATCAAAGATTGGTGCTTCTTTCACCAATTCTTCCAAGTATCCCATCGTTTGAGTTGATCCGAGAATTGTTGACTCAAGTTTTTTGTGACGATCGCTCCAAATCCATATGGACGAACACGTCATTCATCGATTTCATTGCGAGATATTTGACCTCCATATGATATGTTTTGTAAACATTGCATTCTTTTGAAAAGGTACACCATAAATGAATATTTAAATCAAAGGTTTTCGACATCTGATGATTTCTACATATAGACAATCACTGTAAATAATAGTTTACAATAGTACTTCCGTTGACAATGCAGTCAAAATAAGATACATGGTGATGATTTGGTGAATGCAACGTTTCCTTGAAAAATATGTCATGTAAGACTCCATGCACATAGCTTATCTAACATATAAGCAAACAGCGGAAGACTTCTAGGGAACCTGACAATAAACATGCTAACAAGTGTCAACACAAAGGTTGGTGAGTTCATAGTTTTAGTGTTTCGTATAATCTGTATATAAAAGTGGATCACAAGATTTCAGTTGTTTCATCCAGAAACGTTTATCAAAATATTCTACAAGATTGAGCACCCTGGTAACTAAACTTTAACGTCTATATAATAAGTACCCCTGTTTTAATATACATGCAACCAACATGTACAATACACGCAATCCAACGTGTACTAAACTCAAATAGCATACGTCTGTTTTATAGTTCAGGCTAGGGTTTCTATACCTGAAATAGACGAGGATGTCAAGCCCTATGGATCTATATATAACTACTCGCACCCACCAGTTCTTATAACCGGCAGTTACTAGTTACCAAAGCTAAGGGATTTTTGGTTCAAACTCGGTGTAGAATTTAGTATGTACTTGTATCCATTGCGTTTAAAATAAAGTGCATGTATTCTCAGCCCAAAAATATATATTGCAAAAGCAATTAAAAAGGGAGCAAATGAAACTCACCTTAGCAGCATATAAAGTCGTTCACCAAAATGTGACTGAAACTCGGATTACCAAATAACCGTAGATCTCAACCTAGAGAACATATGTTGGTCAATAAATGTCTATCAAGCTAGGTCTGGTCATAGTGTATCACAATCCTAATGCTCGAGATCGACATATAGAAGTTATCCAAAGTCGTTTCAAAAACTCAATTTTGACAATAGTTCAACAAAACGAGACATACCTTATATAAGGAGTCATTTACTCGGTTGGTAATATACAAAAATCCATTTTATCAATCTCGTAAACAAGTTGTTTAAATCTTAATTGTAGATTCAAAAGCAATTTCAATTAACGTCAATCATAATTCAGTTGATCATATCTCTTAATCCGTTCATCAAAACTATTCGATATCTAAATGAAAAGTCATTAATTTTTTGCCAGCTTTTCAAAAACATGCATATCATATACCTTTTACCAGTAATATATGTATTTAATTCGTGATTTATCATAAACTGTATAACGACGAAATTTAGCATACAAGCATGTATAAATATATATACTCGAGCACTAGACATGGATACACAATTAATATATAAAAGATAAAATATGAGTGCTTACGTATCAATATTGAGATTCAATATTATAGGAAAGTACGTAGACGCAACGGAAATGATAAACACTAGGTTTGATTCACAAATATACCCCCGAACATTACCCATAACCTCCTTGACAATAACCCATAATTTCCTTAGCTCTATCCCGCTTGAAAACCATTTTGAAAGTGACACGCTCATAACCTCATCGTAGTATTTTATGTATAATACTAATTAATAATATTAATAATAATAAGATTAATAATAATATTAATCTTAATAATAATAATAATAATAATAATAATAATAATAATAATAATAATAATAATAATATAAATACGGAGTATGATATATGTGTGTGTAAGACAGAGACCAGAATGCTCGAGCTTTATAGTGTGGCCAGATTTCAGACTCCATGCGATCGCATGGTTTCTGTGTGTTATGGCCATGCGATCGCATGGCCTAGGATTCCAGCTCACATCTGATTTGTAATCTAGTTCGTCGACATATTAATTTATTATATATATAATATATTTAATTTATATAATTAATTATATATTATATTAAATTCACGTGCATAGTTGACTTGTAATTTTTATTCCGATAAGTCGTACGTTGTCACTCGAATTATGTCCCGGTTCCGGTTTTTCGAACGTCCTTTTGTACGCTGAGAAAACTAGTACTTTTCGTTTCGTGACTCGTACCTTTGTCAAAATATAAACTTAAATTATCCATAACTATACCACTCAAAATACAACTTATACATTTGAGTGTTTTGGTCATTTACTTCTATAAATCATCGTCTCGCTATTTGTTAATATATATATAATAATAATTCGTTTTATGACCAAGTTAATATTATATTTTATCGTATTGTTAAATATATATTTTCAATATTAATAAACATGTTTTAAAACACATATCGCAAGTTATTCATATATCTAATTCCAACAGTTAATATTCCTTATTTATTGTATGTGTTATTTAAACAAATACACTTAATTAATCAATTCTATTATATCGAAAAACGTTCTCGCATGTTTAAAACAAAATCAATTGAATATTATGCAGTTTAGTTATCCACTAACTTTTGTCTAACTTTCATTATCTAACACTTTACCATTTATTCCAAATACCGTTAAAAATGAATGATTTCCCAAATCAACGTGGACCTCACAACAGAGACCCGTAATAATATCATAATCCTTAAGGGACTCAATAAATATCTTTTAATTCAATCGTTTGGCATAATCTTTTAACTCCGTAGTTGAATATATCAATCAGATAATCAAACCAATAAATTTAATGCACAGTATCATTTACTTAACACTTTGTTACGTTTTCAAGTTATAGTATATGTATCTATTTACATATAATTGTTCGCGAATCGTTGAGAACAATCGAAGGGTAATTGAATAGTACAAAATTTTGAGATTCAACTTTACAGACTTTGCTTATCGTGTCGGAAACATTAAATCATATAAAGTTTAAGTTTAAATTTAGTCAGAAATTTCCGGGTCATCACAGTACCTACCCGTTAAAGAAATTTCGTCCCGAAATTTGAGTGAGGTCATCATGGCTAACAATAAAAATGTTTTCATGACGAATATAAGTTGATAAATAGAATTTTTATCACCGTTGAATAATATGGATAAAACAATCCAATTACTCGAAGCGTATGAGGGAAGTTATCGTAATAGAGTGAGATGGAGAATAGAGATGCGTCTTATCTCTTGACGTAGTAACGATTGATTTTCGGAATTTAAGGAATAGAAAATCTTCATAATCTAAATAAGATTTGATTCTTCGAAATTTAAGGAAATTAAGATTTCCTTTGATTATATGCGTAATCTGCCTCAATTGCTATGTCTGATATTTTGCTATAAATTAACCTCTTCCGTGTCATTTATTTTCACCACTCCTATAATCTTCTTCCTTATTTCATACTTCTTAATAGATTGTGAAAATGCTTCATCCAGTTTTGATTCTTGATATACTCCTAACTTTCATATCTATCATTCTTCTTTTTCATTTGCTGCCGGAGGAATCTATTCACTATTACAATACTCTTGGCTTTATAGTGTTTTTTTGTTCTCCCGTGTCTTTACGTTGCAATACTTATTGATATACATGGTTTGTAATTTATGTGTTTTTATCGGGCTATATATTCTCCATTATATTTCGGAGCTTCTTGCTTTCGTTCTCTCTTCTCGCCTTCAAGTCAAGCGAATAATGGTCCAGAATTCGTAGGTATGGATTTTGAAATGAACATAGTTAATGTTCTAAGAAAGAAACTGTAATAGCACAATCTGACTTGTCAAATTACCAGAATACCTCGAAAAAGACCGAATCATTAAGAAAATATTTTCTTGATAGTTTAGAGGTTAAATAGAATGAAAGAGTTATGTAACATGGTTCATAATTAGGGTATGATCTGTGAACTTTTATCACGTTCCATTCGATACTCAGCATAACTTACTGTAATATAATCACGTTGATTAAGTGTCATTATATTATACTAACTCATGCTCCAGTTCCCAATGTTACTTCAAAACATCCATTTTTTTGAATTTTTCAGATTTTAGAAACTAAAATAGTTTCTTTTATGATGTAACACAGATAGCGCGAAGAGATGAATGGTTTCAGATAAGAATAATTATGAAAATATCTTCAGAAATATGGAGGATATTTAAAATGGAAGATATGATGATATCTTAGAATATTTAAGATAAGATGATGATGAAGAATATTGTCCGCAAGGGTTTTAGAGTAAGGAGCAAGGTATTTGCTAAGGATTTCAGCAGACACTGAATCATTTGTATTCTTTAAAGGTAGATTTCGTCTTTGTGATTTGTCCACAGCCTCCTTCATGGTCTGCTTAATCCGTTTTCCAGTTCCAAACCTTCTCTTTTCTCAGCTTTACCACCATACTATTCTTTATCATCAAACTTTTGACTGTTAAGGTCGTTTACAGTTTTTGCTGCTTCTTCAGCATTTTTCCGAAATTCGGAGAACTAGTTTCGTAGTTTGGGGTGTTTTTCCGAAACTTCACATTCGAAGTATGTAAGTCTAGAAGATAGATGTTATCTATATATAGCTGTTGTCGTAGAAAATGCTGCGAGATTCAAAATACTGATTGCTAATTCCTGATAGTTGGTATAGCAATTACCGTTACAAGATGTAGATGAGTACATGATAGGGTTTCAATGAGTATAATGATTTTTCGGAAGGTCACAGATCAATGAAGTTGTTGGTAAATTTACTGCTAATGTGGTGGAACATAAAAGGTTCCCCGGTAACAAAAATGTATATGTCAAGGTTATAATAAGGCTAATCTGAAAAGTCGAAATTGACTGGTTGGAAGTGGGGTAAAACTGGATACTTTGAAAAAGAAATTGCAAGGTTATTTTCGGTAATAACAATGTAATCTAGTTCGTCGACATATTAATTTATTATATATATAATATATTTAATTTATATATTTAATTATATATTATATTAAATTCACGTGCATAGTTGACTTGTAATTTTTGTTCCGATAAGTCGTACGTTGTCACTCGACTTATGTCCCGGTTCCGGTTTTTCGACCGCCCTTTCGTACGCTGAGAAAACTAGTACTTTTCGTTTCGTGACTCGTACCTTTGTCAAAATATAAACTTAAATTATCCATAACTATACCACTCAAAATACAACTTATACATTTGAGTGTTTTGGTCATTTACTTCTATAAATCATCGTCTCGCTATTTGTTAATATATATATAATAATAATTCGTTTTATGACCAAGTTAATATTATATTTTATCGTATTGTTAAATATATATTTTCAATATTAATAAACATGTTTTAAAACACATATCGCAAGTTATTCATATATCTAATTCCAACAGTTAATATTCCTTATTTATTGTATGTGTTATTTAAACAAATACACTTAATTAATCAATTCTATTATATCGAAAAACGTTCTCGCATGTTTAAAACAAAATCAATTGAATATTATGCAGTTTAGTTATCCACTAACTTTTGTCTAACTTTCATTATCTAACACTTTACCATTTATTCTGAATACCGTTAAAAATGAATGATTTCCCAAATCAACGTGGACCTCACAACAGAGACCCGTAATAATATCATAATCCTTAAGGGACTCAATAAATATCTTTTAATTCAATCGTTTGGCATAATCTTTTAACTCCGTAGTTGAATATATCAATCAGATAATCAAACCAATAAATTTAATGCACAGTATCATTTACTTAACACTTTGTTACGTTTTCAAGTTATAGTATATGTATCTATTTACATATAGTTGTTTGCGAATCGTTAAGAACAATCGAAGGGTAATTGAATAGTTCAAAATTTTGAGATTCAACTTTACAGACTTTGCTTATCGTGTCGGAAACATTAAATCATATAAAGATTAAGTTTAAATTTAGTCAGAAATCTCCGAGTCATCACATTTTTGCACGAAACGAATTGTGACGCTTTCACGATCGTTTGTAGCGCAATGATTTGAGCAACCGCTCTGATACCAATTGTAAGTAACTAGAGGGGGGGATGAATAGTTACTTAATGCGTTTTTAACAATTTTTCGATTGATCACCAAATTCAATTTTACTTTGATCAACCAATTCGACTCAAACTTGATGTGTGTGGTGTATATGTTCAAAATAATAAATGAAGTAATGTAAAGAACATAGACACAAGGATTTATAGTGGTTCGGGTGGATGTTAACTAATCCACCTTAATCCACTCCCCGATTACACAAATCGGGATTTGTTGCTTCACTAAGCACTTTTCTCCAAACCCGGTGGAGATCCGATTTACAAGTCTTCAATCTTCTTTAGTAGACAACAAACCTAATCTTTCTATCCCTTCGAAAGATCAACTCTAACCTAGATCAACTTGTCTTCACCTTGGACAAGTATTAATCTCCAAATAAGATTAATCAACTTCCTAAGTCCCTTCAAGGAAGTAGATCACTAAGCTAGCCTACGCTTCCACTAATTGAAGTTACAAGACTTATACACTCTGCAATGATGATCCTAGCACAATACTAAGACATACATTACATTAAGTAAACTCACAAGATAAATGAATTTGATTAGTAAGTTTACAACAACCCAATTCTATATCTATAAGATCATAGAATCTTCTCTTGCTTGATCACATTTGAGTAGTAATTGATGCACTTGTGATCACTGGAGATATGCCTTTTAAATGTGCAAGAGGGGCATCTTGAAATGAACTCAAATGTTTGCCTTTTATAGTGAGATTCAGAAAATAGCCGTTGACACACGGTTCCCAGCACGGTCGACCGTGGTGCTCCAGTCCAAAATTGGTATCCGTTGTATAGCCGTTTGACTCAGATTTGAACACCACCTTTTGGCACCTTTACTCCTTCTAGCACCTGAAAAAGAAACCAAACATCCTATACAAGTACTATATGCATTAAGTGTGTGAGATTTGGTCTTATTGCATGAAAGTGACTAATCATTCCAAAAGTGGCAAACCCAACATTCTTGGAGAAGTGTCTTGATTGATATTTAGGGAAATTTCAGATTGGTCAAGACTTAGTTAGTCACTTTAATGCTCTTGGTTCAATTCTAAAGGCTAGTCACTATATCATTAACTTCCTAGTTCCAATTAATCTCAAGTCATGTTTTATTTGAGTTTAGTTAGGGATTAATTGAATAATGTCTCTATAGGATAATCAAGAAGTATGTAGAGACATTAAGGTTAAGTTATTATTGAGCAAGCAATCATACTTAGTTACTTAGACTAGACCAAATAGACAATTAACTATTGTGAACCATTTTACACTTAATCTATTGGAGTAAGTTAGTTACTTAAATTCTAACTAATGAGCACATGGCAAACATATTAAGTTGACAAGTTTATGAGTATTAAGCATATTAG
Organism: Rutidosis leptorrhynchoides; assembly: GCF_046630445.1. Classification (NCBI taxonomy): domain Eukaryota; kingdom Viridiplantae; phylum Streptophyta; class Magnoliopsida; order Asterales; family Asteraceae; genus Rutidosis; species Rutidosis leptorrhynchoides. Next base: position 586,694,899 of record NC_092335.1, on the reverse strand, counting down.
CAAGTAGCAAGTAATACTCACATAGCAAGAGATAGTTATTCTAAGATCAATCATATAGATACTTGTACAACTTATAATTCAAGCACTTAATAAGTATAATGTGCAATATAACACATTTCATGATTAATGTGTAAGCACACATTAATATCTAACACATGCACAAGGGAAGAGCAATCTCTAGTTGGGACTTGGTGACCATCCTAAATGTATCTAAGTGTGTTTTAGGATTACAAGTCATTTCTAGTTTAACCTTGAGATCATTGTTCTTCATTTAGCCTTAATTAATCACTAAGTCCTTTTTAATAGCAATCATTGTTCTAGTGATATTGGCTTGCGTGTGTTGATACTTGATGATCATAATAAAAATATCTAGATAAGAATTAAGATCACAAGTTGTTGATTAACACTTTTGTGTTATGCCTAATCTTGGTTAACTTGTCATTAAGATGTCATTAGGCGTAATTAATCACAATTAGTGTTTTTATGACCAAGACTCAATTGAGTATAGAGAGAGCATCTATCCTAAGTATGTTTAGAAAGGTTTCATGAATTATAGATGCCGGGAACTAGTCAAACTTTATTTGGTCAAAATTTGAGACAGAAGAAACTGCGGTCGCACTGCGGTTGACCATGGTGGCGACCGTGCAACTTGTTTTCACAAAACTTCGTTGCAATTCAGTTTGGGGTTTCACTGTTGACTATGCGGTCGACCGTACCTCGACCGTGTATTTGCCTGAACTTTTAATTTCATTCTTTAACCTATGTTTGACTTGGTCGTTTGCAAGATAAAGTATGGATTAGTGACCTTGCGTGTTTTATGTTAAGATGTCAGTCATCACTTATGTGTATGTGTGTGTGTCATTATCAAAACATATTCTTTGGTTAATTACACTTTGGTTAATCATACTTAAGTTTATCGTTTAGTGTATTAATCCACATTCAATCAACATATATATATATATATATATATATATATATATATATATATATATATATATATATATATAAATAATAATCATTTTCAAAAATATATATATACAAATTAAATAAATAATATATAAAGTTATAATATATGAAATTGTTCGATTACGGTTATATGTATTAATGAATATACAAATGATATAGGTTCGTGAATCCAATGCCAACTCTGCATTGTTCAGTTGTTCAATATCGTCATATGTATTTTTACTACAAAATACAATATAGTGAGTTCATTTGATTCCCTTTTACTCTTTACATTTTTGGGACTGAGAATACATGCGCTGTTTTATTAAATGCTTTTGCAATCTATATTTTTGGACTGAGAATACATAAAATGCTTTTATAAATGTTTGACGAGATAGACACAAGCAAAACATTCCTCAAATGAATTATTATACAGACAGAAGTTCTGTTGATTATGATTGAATTAGTTGGACGTTATAATTGCCACTAATTGTTGTGAATATTTCCCCTGATTATTATTGCTTGGTAACCTAAGAATTAGAAAACGGGTATGGCCCTAATTCACGCGAATCCTAAAGGTAGCTACCGGGTTTAACACTCCCACCCAGAATGTTCACTAGACGGAAGGGCTAGTGGGCGTGATGTTTAGTACTTCGAAGTTTATATATTATACAGACGAGATGTTCTGTTTTGGAGATATTATTGATGCGCATTATATGTTAAGGTCGGTTACCATGTTGAGCAATGAAATCAAATTGAATGTTATGTATCGAGAGAATGATTTTTTTTATACACAGGTTATGTGTATTATTTTTGTGCACGAGATATGTGTACGGTTATTTAAAAATCGCGAGGCAACCTACGGGGGAGAAAAGGATACGAACCTACTCTGCTAAGCATTATGAAAAATTGTTTTGTACACGAGATAGGTGTACTGTATTTAAATCTTGTGGTCTATCAAAATGATGAATTTTAATGTTTATGATAAACCTATGAACTCACCAACCTTTTGGTTGACACTTTAAAGCATGTTTATTCTCAGGTATGAAAGAAATCTTTCGCTGCGCATTTGCTCATTTTAGAGATATTACTTGGAGTCATTCATGGCATATTTCAAAAGACGTTGCATTCGAGTCGTTGAGTTCATCAAGAATATATTATTAAGTCATTTATAGTTGAATATATTATGAAATGGTATGCATGCTGTCAACTTTCGATGTAATGAAAGTTTATCTTTCAAAAACGAATGCAATGTTTGTAAAATGTATCATTTAGAGGTTAAATACCTCGCAATGAAATCAACTATTGTGAATCGTTTATAATCGGTATGAACGGGTCCTTTCAATTAACTTCAGAATCTTTTATACATAACTCAACCGAATAACACACGACTCTAGCCTCAAAACAATAACATATAACTGTAAAGTTCCTCCTATCTTTACATAACAATTTTAACCCTTACCATTATTAAAGCCTAAACGACAACTACAAACCATCATAAAACTACCCCAAATTCGACCATCTCTGCTGCACAAGAAGACTCAGACTTAATGTAATAACAAGTAATACAAAATCAAAATAATAATAAAATCCATAGTCCCCTAACACATCTGCAATAGCAGATTAACTGCACAACAAAAGGTAATTTTTAGGTCAACTTTACCATATACACCTATTTCTCAAATAAATCATGTTTATTATCTACCTTGAACTGTCAATCTCTTTACCATTTCCATTAACATGTCTCTTTAACCTTCTAATCCAAATTTCATAATTAATCGGATACGGTGTTCCACATAAACTATCAACATAATCCGCAAACGCTTTCAAAACCGCCGATATATCCCCAAGTCTTTGTTGAATCAATCGTTTTGACCAAAACGTATCTCGCCACTCCAACGCACCTTCAACCGAATCCAAATCCGGTAAATCACCACCCGATGCAAAATAGAGTAAATAAACGAGACTTTCTGCATCTGACGCCGAACACAATTTTCCTTCTTGAAGTGCTGACGTGGACGAAAAATGAAGATTCATAACGGGTCGATCTCGTTCTTCCAAAATCGCATGGCCCCACCCAACTAATACAAAGTAAGACTGACCCGTTACACTTGATGTCACACAGATCACATTTTCAGGTCGAATATCTCCATGTCGAATACCAGAAACTGCAGATGTGGATAAAGCTGATAAACAATCATGACAACATCTAATAGCTTCTTCCGACCCAAATTGACCCATTTGGATCATGTCAGCTACACTTTTCCCAACTGGGCTCGTGACCAAAACCGGGGTCCCACACCATGGATTGTCACAGCTCGGTTTTTGACACGGGCCAGCGTGAATTATCTTCCCAGACATGATCAATTGTGGGAGATATTTACTGGATAACCCGTTTTGTTTCATAACCGAAAAAACTTTAGTTTGTCTTTGAACTTGATACCATAAATTCATATCTTCCCATTTAGGCTCCAGTTGAGATGGATCCGACCCGACATATAAAAACAAATAATTACCCGGATCTTCAACTAACGAAGCAATGTAATAACACATTTCACCGTCCGTTAAAATTTCATCAATCTGGTAACTTTTTTGCCAATTCGAATCATCCACCACCAAAACGGATCCTATTTCTAGTCTTATTGATTTTCGAGGCTCAATATTAACGTGTTCTTCGTCTTGTACTTCAACAATTTCCGGTGAACCGCTCCGTTTTTCGAGTTTAAATAAACCATTCCCGTTTAACCCGATATCCGTTTCTCCTATCCGTCTTTCGTTTTTTCTTGTTTGAAGACGTAAACTATGATCCGCTGCTAAATCTTCAATCGACGTTTTGGGTAAACCAGCATACTGAACCATCGAATGAAACGTAGCGAAAAGTACCTGTAACGCACCGATATCGCCCCAATTCGTATTCCCTAACTTATTCCAAATTCTATCAATAGGCGTTACAGATATTCGTGAATGATTCTTAATCCATTCGGCAACACATTTATATACATTATTTAAGTCAAACTCCATTTTGGTCAAATCTCCTTCGATTTTCACAACCCCGCCATATTGACAATCGGACAAAATAACAAAAACCGAATGTAAAATCGAAGGGTCTTTGTTTCTTTTAAGACATCTCGACAATAAGATACGTATACCGTAAAAAAGGGCTTCGCCCAAAATCAATAATGACGAATACGTAACTTCGCTTTCTTTCGCGAGGCTCTCGATATTGGGTCGTAAAAGTGCTAATTCAAGAATATCGTGCCATTTACCGTGCGGGTGTCTAGGGTTGTTGACCATGACAGCTGTCGCACAAAGACCGTTGACCTTTCCGGTAGCGATGGCTTTTTCGGCTTGATAAAATTTTAAATTTGGTTCATAAAGGCTCGCAACGGATAACGGCATGGGTTCATCTTGGTTCCAAAACGCGTCCCATAAGCCTTTTACACTTGCGTGTAAAAAATCTTCGATTGCGAGAAAGGTAGTAGCTTCGATAGTGCCAGGTGGCGATGCGGGAGTGGTGTTGGGCATTCGAATTAGTTGTTGAAAAGAAACAGATTCTAATGCGTAATCGAATTTTTGGAGGTCTATTAACTCAAAAGGAACATCAAAGTCGAATGAACTTTCTGATAAAGATTGAAACCAGTCTTCAAGATTTTCGTTCAATATTCGACTGTCGGTAAATCGATTGAAGAAAGCTTCGCGGACCCTACCAGATGACGAAATACTTGACTTTTTCGACCCAGACATAATTGATTCCCGGTCTGTTGACCCACCTGCATATAAGATGCAATTGCAAGGAAGATGGTTAATGCAATCTTATCATTTTTCTATAAAAAAAAGTATCAACTTAACCAGGCTTAAAACTATGGTGGAATACTCCAATTGTAGAAGACTTTTACATAACTTGACCAGGTTTGTGTTAATATAGTATTATAGTTGAGGGTTTGAAGATGACATTATATTATATTATATTGATGGTCTAAAGAGCAACATGTATAGAGTGTTCATTAAAATTAAAACAACTAACAAATGTCTCCCAGTCTCGTTACAAAGCTAAATTAGGTTGTTTATAAGCTAGTATATACGTAGTAGTTAATTGGTTAAATTCAAAACTTTTGCATTATCAATGAAGATCTAAATTTACTAAACTACAGATTCTAAAGTCAAATTAGGTCAAGTAAAAGGTATCAAATTCAAAGTAGCGAAGCCAATTGCGGACAAAAGGACAGTAACAGAGTTACAATTCAAACTATTTAAGATAGGGCACGGATCATATGAATATAAACTGATGAGAGAATTAGTTCTTACCTTCCATTACGAAACGAAGAGAATTAGAAAACTGGAATCGAGTTGAGTAATAGAAGTAGCAGATCCTGATTGCATATCAGTTGAAAAGAATAGTAAAAAATAAATCCACCATCAAGTGCGCCAGTACGCACAGCTATCTTGTATGATCCATCGATATATTTTTTAATTTTTTAATTTATTTCTGATGTAACTTTATTGAGATGAGATTAGATGAGATGGAGAATGGAGATGATGAATGGAGTAATAAATTACAAAATTGTTTTGCTTATTATTCATAGTGCAATAAATTATTTTCTTTTTATTTTATTTACTTATAGATTATAGAAAAACACAAATATAATATGATAAATACATTATTTTTTATTTACGTATTATAATTATATAAAATATATAGTTTCTATTAAAATCATATAATTATGATGTCATTATTAAGCTAATTCTTTTGTTAAGAAAAAATCAAAAATAAAAATAAAAAAATCTAGATTACTTAGATGATGTCATTAATCCTAAATATTTTATAATTAAAATAAATTGTACTTATAGTAACTAATTATTTAATAACCTCCACTATTATTATGGAAAGAAAATAAAACACCTCCATAATCATATGTACAATATTTGAAACATCATGTACAACCTTATGGTAAAAACAACTTATGACCATATGTATAATATTAGAAACATTATGTACAACCTTATGATAAAACACCCACATGACTATATGTACAAATTTTAAAACAAATTTTACAATCTTTTACACCAATGAACACATTTATAAATTTTAAAGTATATTGTACAGATTTTATATAATAATTGTATTTTAATTTTTTAAAAAAATTAAAAGGCATTTGTTATTACTAATGATTATTATTGACAATAACGTTGAGCAAAATTTATTATTATTATTATTATTATTATTATTATTATTTATTTTTATTATAATTATTATATTATATTATTAACATTTAAATATGGATTCTCTTTAATTACGTTATACATGTATGCAAAAATACATGTTCCTATATATTTGTAAAATCAATGACAAGTTTCTTAGTCAGAATCTGTGGTTCTACAGGTCAATAAAATAAATGATTTTAACATTTACATTCACTTAATAGTTAAAACATGTCATTAAATTGTTTTGTTTAAACAAACTCGTGGTTCCACGAGTCATTTCACTAGTAAATAAATATAAATATAAAAATAATAAATAGATGGTTAACTGAATAAAGTTTTCTTTACTAAATTTAAGATTATCTAGGGATAACGATTATTTTTAGTAAAAAGTACGTGATCCAATTGAGTAATCGGGTGATAGTTTCTGTTCTTTTGTAACCTATTTTCCAACCACGCTAATAAATGTTGCTAGTGAGATTTAACATACAATCTTATTTGAGAATATAATAAACAATGAATAATACTTCTTTCATCTTAAATTAATTCTCATCATATAAAATACAGTGTAGGAAATATCATTATTATATTATATTTCTTGTGTACTTTATAGTTTTGTGTAATATGATTATTACATAATTTAAGAATAACGAGATATAAAAGAAATTTGCATCCTTATTTTTTATATATATAAATGAACAATTAATTTAAACCATTCAAAAAATATTTTTGAACGATTAAATTAACATGAATAAATGAAAATGACCCGAATGGAGTGATCATTAGATCTCGAACCAAACATCACACCAAATCCTCGTTGCAAATATAACAAAAGGCATGATCCATTTCTTCTTAGATAATAATATATACACCTTGTTCCCTGCGTGATCAGGTTATGAAGGATATTCAACATGTTTTTATTCATTGTAATTTGATTATACATGTGTGAGCAAAAGTTGCTCTCGATGGTTGACTTTTTTTTAAAAATTTTTTTTTTTTTTACAGTTTGACATAACGTCGATGATATGTGGTTCTAGAATTCATTTTATGGTACCAATATAAGACATACGATCATTTTTTTAAGTTGTTTTCCTGGATACCCTCAACATAATTTTTTTTTATTTCGAAAAGCAAGAAATTCATTCAATAAAATTCACAAGTACATATACTCGGAAGTGTCTTCCGAAGAGCAGAAATACACACACGGGTTTGCGAGACAATTGATGTGTTCTCTAAGGTGTGTATGAAACGGCTATCAGTTTTATATTTATTTACTACAGAAAATCATCTAAATTAAACTAAAACACAAAAGGCAAGTATACCTATCGTGTAATAATATAGCTAAGGTAAAGTCCGGGAGGTCGATCCGTGGACACTATTATTGGGTGTCTTACTAGGTCAAATTAGTTAATTAAGTAGTTAAACTAGATATAGTAATTATAGGTAACTTTGGGGGGATTTACCGTTTAATAACCGGTTTGTCGATTTTATATTTTAAGCGTACAGATAAATGACGATAATCAAAGTGCGTAAAATAAATAACAATATTAAAATGACAATAAATAAAATTGCGAGTAAATGAAAGTACGATGAGAAATACAATAAAAGAATTATGCTTATTTAAACTTCCGTAATCATGATGTTTGACGTTTTGATTTTAATTTATTATGCTGGGTTAATTGTCCTTTGTCCTGGATTTATTTGATACCTATCTGGTTTTTGCCCATAATAGTTCATTGGTCATAATTATAAAATGATCGTCAAATTAACCTTATACCCGAAGTCAAATATTCCAACTAATTGGGGATTCGAACTGTAACAAGGTCTTAATACTTTGTTAATAATTACACCAGGTTATCGACTGTGTGTAATCCAAGGTCTTAATACTTTGTTAACAATTACACCAATTACCCTTGTATGTAATCCACCCTTGTTTTAATTAGTCCATGATTATTAATTTACCCAATTGGCCAGAATGAATAATAAATTACCCAACCCAATTGATTAATTAAATGATTGTAAAATATGTCGTATAAACGTCACTAAATAGGACATGCATAATCATTTAATAATTATTAGATTAACTAATTTGAAGATAGGTTCGACAGACTCCAAAGAGTTATCATTCGATTAGACAATACCTCCTATCTATTAATGGTCCATGGTCTAATGTCCACAAGTGTCGGTCTTTTGTCCATACCCTAATTATGGTACAAAATCCAATAATCTAATCTTTAATATTTAGTCCAACATCATGATTACTTCGGCTCAAATAAGCATAATAATAACTTAGTTACGAGACATTAATTTAAAAAGGAAGAACATAGCTTACAGTGGTGAATAATCGCGTAGCGTTACACGGACAGAGTTTCGACTTTAAAACCCGTAAAACATTTCTTACAATAACTCAATTATTATTAAACTTAAATTAAAATTATAATTATAAATATATATAAATATATAAATTACATATATAGAGAAAGAAGATTGGAAAAAGGTGTGTCTTTCTTCATTCTCCGTAGTCTCGTTTTATAGGCAAATGTTGATTTGAAAATTTCACTTATGACCCCTTAACTATGCTCAATTAACAACTTTTTATTGTTTATTATTATTCTTATTATGAATTATTTAAATATTATATTATATTCTTGTGCATAGTTGACTTGTACTTTCAGCTCCGTTGCGTCGAGCGTTGAAAGTTGGTTCATGTCTCGGTTCCGGATTTTCGAACGCCTTTTCGTATAATTTAATATCTTGTACTTTGCGTTTTGCGGCTTGTACGTTTGTAATTTTTTGACGTTTCTCATCAATATATTGAACCACTTGGATTGTACTTTGTACTTTTTAGCTTTTTGGTCGTTTGCGTCTTCAAATCGTCGAATCTGCCTTTTGTCTTCACCTTTTATTATTTAAACGAATATCACTTGTAAATAGAACAATTGCAACTAAAATCTTGTCTTTCTTGAGGGATAATGCTATGAAATATGTGTTCGTTTTTAGCATTATTAATATTCCCACACTTGAGCGTTGCTTGTCCTCAAGCAATATAGTCTTGAAATAAAAACATACTTGAATCACTTCTTTATTCTTCACACTTTGTACATCAGTGATTTCAATACGGCGGTTATGAACAATGATAGGGCACGGATCATATGAATATAAACTGATGAGAGAATTAGTTCTTACCTTCCATTACGAAACGAAGAGAATTAGAAAACTGGAATCGAGTTGAGTAATAGAAGTAGCAGATCCTGATTGCATATCAGTTGAAAAGAATAGTAAAAAATAAATCCACCATCAAGTGCGCCAGTACGCACAGCTATCTTGTATGATCCATCGATATATTTTTTAATTTTTTATTTTATTTCTGATGTAACTTTATTGAGATGAGATTAGATGAGATGGAGAATGGAGATGATGAATGGAGTAATAAATTACAAAATTGTTTTGCTTATTATTCATAGTGCAATAAATTATTTTCTTTTTATTTACTTGTAGATAGATAGATTATTATAGAAAAACACAAATATAATATGATAAATACATTATTTTTTATTTACGTATTATAATTATATAAAATCTATAGTTTCTATTAAAATCCTATAATTATGATGTCATTATTATGCTAATTCTTTTGTTAAGAAAAAATCAAAAAAAAAAAAAAAAATCTAGGTCAATGTTGTGACGACCCGGGAATTTCCAATCAAATTTAAACTTAATCTTTATATGTTTTGACACGATAAGCAAAGTCTGTAATGATAAGTCTCAAAAAGTTTGAACTGTTTCATATATTCAATTGACCTTCGACTGCTCTCGGCGATTCACGAACAATTAAGTGTAAATAGATATGTGTGTATGTATATATAAATAATAATTGAAATATAATTTGAAGTATTATATGTTGTTGTTATTAAAAATTAATAAAATAAAAATAGAATATTATAATAATTATTATTTAAAATATATCTATTATTATTAATATAACTAAATATATAGATATTAATCATTTTAAGTATATATACGACATAAAAACATATAACATATATTTTAAAATATAACATAAGTATTTGTCTTAATGGGATTTAGTATAAATTATATATAACCACAAATATGTAAATAATATATACTAATAAAGGAAATTATGTGATTCCATTAAATGCATTAATAAATATACAAATGATATAGGTTCGTGAATTCGAGGCCAACCCTGCATTGTTCAGTTGTTAAATATTGTCATATGTATTTTTACTAAAAAATACATTAGGTGAGTTTCATTTGCCATTTTTACTCTTTACGTTTTTGGGCTGAGAATACATGCAAATGCTTTATTAACTGTTTTACAATATTTATATGCGTGAGTTCATTTGATTCCCTTTTACTCTTTACATTTTTGGGACTGAGAATACATGCGCTACTTTTACAACTGCTTTATTAAATGCTTTTGAAATACATTTTGAACTGCGATTACATGAAATACTTTTTATAAATGTTTGACGAGATAGACACAAGCAAAACATTCCTCGAATGAATTATGTGGACGTGATAATTGCCACAATTGATATGAATATTTTTCTCCTGATTATTATTGCTTGGTAACCTAAGAATTAGGGAACATCACTAATTTTGAGAATTAGTGCACGCCTAATTGACGCGAATCCTAAAGGTAGCTACCGGGTTTAACACCCCCACCCAGAATGTTCACTAAACGGAAGGGCTAGTGGGCGTGGTGTTTAGTACTTCGAAGTTTATATGATTATTATACAGACGAGATGTTCTGTTTTGAGGATATTATTATGCGCATTATATGTTAAGGTCGGTTAGCAAGCTAAGCTATGAAAGAAATGAAAAGTGAATGTTATGTATCGAGAGAATGATTTTATACACAGGTTATGTGTATGTTATTTTTGTGCACAAGATATGTGTACGGTTACTAAGATTTATGAAAAATGATTTCGTACACGAGAAATGTGTATTGTATTTAAAAGATATCGCATGTACATTACAGGTGGGTATAGGATTCGGGCCCATTTGTACCATGCAGGATTTAAATCTTGTGGTCTATCAAAATGATGAATTTTACTGTTCTATGATAAACTTATGAACTCACCAACCTTTTGGTTGACACTTTAAAGCATGTTTATTCTCAGGTATTAAAGAAATCTTCCGCTGTGCATTAGCTCATTTTAAAGACATTACTTAGAGTCATTCATGACATATTTCGAAAGACGTTGCATTCGAGTCATTGAGTTCATCAAGATTATTATTAAGTCAATTATAGTTGGAAGTATTATGAAATGGTATGCATGCCGTCAACTTTAGATGTAAAGAAAGTTTGTCTTTTAAAAACGAATGCAATGTTTGTAAAATGTATCATATAGAGGTCAAATACTTCGCAATGTAATCAACTATTGTGAATCGTTTATAATGTATATGAACGGGTCATTTCAGTTGGTATCAGAGCGGTAGTCGTAGCGAACCAGATCTTGCATTAGTGTGTCTAACTAGTAGTTGTTAGGATGCATTAATAAGTCTGGACTTCGGCCTAGTAGTTGTTAGGTTATATTAATGAGTCTAGACTTGAACCTGGTCCGCATGTCAAAAGTTTTGCTTATCATTCTTTGTCGAAAAATATCCACCTATCATTGTCAGTCTCAACACTTCTTATTGCAATCATTGCATAGATGGTGTACATAAAAATCCATATCTTAGCGTATCTGCTAATTCATATCTTAGCGTATCTATTACGGTAAACTTTGCCTGATATCTCCCGTAAATTTCTCCGTAATTTAAGGAATCCTGGTACTATATATATCTATGCATATTATGCATTGAGAATACCATCCAACTATCAATTGCTGTCACTAAACGTTTCATACCAAAAATATTTTTCTGTGATCGCGAAAGATGGCCTCTACGAATCGTCCAAGTTCCTCGGACTCCGAAGACAGTGTGACGGGATCACACCAACCAATCAACTACAGTGATTACTGGAGAAGATGGGGGTGGGTTCGCGACATACTCACCTTATGGAGAAGGGAAGAAGGTACTCCATATTATGAACCGAATCTACCACCTAACCTTGGAGTACTCGACCCGCTCACCGGCGAACCTGTTCGCAACACCGTTTATACCCTTTTTGCGAGAATTTTTTGTCTTGAGACTACCATTAACGGAACTAGAGAAGATATCCAATCTCTACCTCACACTGATAACCAACCAGGGTTAGTAGAAGAAGTTAAAGAACTTCGAGCTCGAGTGCTAACCTTGGAGAATATGGTTCAAAATTTACAAGCACCAGCAGCATCACCGGCACTAACAGTACCACCAACACCAGTACCATCAGTAACAGCACAAGTACCATCAACAATCCATGCCTCAACATCTCATTCAGTACCTCGAGTACAATCATCGTTCTACGTATCGTTCTACATCAATTATCTTCGTTCTTCATGGCGATTATGTAATCTCTAATGTTTTAGAGATTATGTATTCTAGTTATAACGGTAAATCAAATGAGATTAATATTATATTAACTCATTAAATCTACGATTACATATGAAGAAAATATATATGTAAGTATATTTTCATAAAGATTGTAATTAAAAATTCTTTCGTACAAACTGTTAATGGTGAAAATATTTTAACGGGTAGGTAATACCCGAGGAATATTTAAATTTCACATTAATAAGTTAAACTGTACATTCTTCGAATCTAATTCAACAGTCATTCACTATCCTACTTACAACCACCGATATACGTATCCGTTCATCGCAGAATGACCATTTTCATCCAATTTCATATTTGGATTTTGATTTATCAGAATCCAACAAGTGACATAATGAAGAAAACATTGGACAAAATAAAATTTGTTAGAAACAAACAAATTAACTATGAGAAATTTTGTTAAGAATCCACGCTAACTGTTCCTAGCTAACTGTTAATTCCGTATTACCTTTTATTTATCGCAATTTATTTATCGCATTTTATTTATCGCAATTTTAATTCTCGCAATTTTAAGTATCGTCATTTAATTTCTGTTATTTATTTTACGCACTTTAAATATCGGGACACGTATACAAGGTTTTGACATATCATATCGACGCATCTATATATATTATTTGGAATAACCATATACACTCTATATGCAGTAATACTGGAGTTAGCTATACAGGGTTGAGGTTGATTCTACAATAATATATATAGTTTGAGTTGTGATCGAGTCTGAGACGTATACGGGTCACGATACGTATTAATTAATTCGAATATTATAAACTATATATGAATTATTTAGTTAGTAACTGTGGACTGCTAACTGTGGACTACCAAGATTGGACAATTAAAATGAATTAAAATATTGATTATAACATATGAAACTAAATAATTCTTCAAGTTTGCCACTTGATTTCATCTTAAACCTCAATTGTATCTTGACGATTATAATTTGCGTACAAACCTTTCATGATTCTTGAAAACACCTCAATCCAGAGAATGAATCAACCGCACTTCAACTACGGAAGAAGAGATTAATGCATATAGTTATGCACCTAAAAACACTCGGAACCTAAGTAAATGTTTAATGCATATCTGTGCTGTTCCTTTGGCGTTGTTATTATCGAAAATAATTTTGCAATTCCTTTTCAAATTAGAAAATTTTATCACAGCTCCAGCAAATCAACTTCGACTTTTCGTTTGAAACAACCTTATTATAACCATGATATATATGCGTACTCTTTTATTGTTACCGGGGAACCTTTTATATTCCACCATATTACCCTCAGCGTTTAATCATCTAAAAATACAATTCTCTTGAAACCACCTCGGATTGATAATCGATAACTCAGATATGGTAGCATTAAATGCAGAGGAAACAGAAAAATTATAGATGGTCTAAACGGTAAAAAGTTTGATAATAAAGAAGGGAGTGTTAGGAACGCTCGATAGAAAAATTTGGTACTGAAAAACGGATTGAACAAACTATGAAGGAGGTTGTGGACAAGTCACAAAGATTAAACCTGCCTTCAGAGAATCCAAATGATTCAGTATCTGCTGAAACCTTCAACGAATATCTTGCTCCGCACTCATGTTAAAATCTTGCGAAAATTTTTTTTTTCATCAACCATCGAACTTAGAAATTCCAAAATATCATCATAAATATCTTCGATATTTCTGAAGATATTTTCATAAATATTCTCGCCCGAAATTATATATCTCTTCGTGCTATCTATATTACATCATAAAGGAAACTACTTTAGTTTCTAAATTTTTTTAAAATTTGAGTTTAAATTATGAATGATTTTGAAGTAGTGTTGGAAATTGATGCATGAGTTAGTATAATATAATGACACTTGATCAACGTGATTATATTACAGTAAGTCATGCTGAGTTTCTAATGACACGTGATGATTCACAGACCATAACGTCATTATGTGCCATGTTACACGACTCTTACATTCTATCTAATCTATAACTATATCAAGAACATATTTTCTTGATAGCTCTATGATTCACAGACCATAACGTCATTATGTTCATTCAAAACTTCATATCTATGAATTCTGGACCATTATTCGCTTGACTTAAAGTCGGAAAGAGAAAACAAAAGTATGAATTGAGAAAGAAAGAATAGATGGTATGAACTGTGAAGATAAGGAAACGAAGGGAGTGGATTTATAGTGAGATATCCGGCAGAGCAATCTAGACAGATCATCGTATTTAACCAAAGGGGATCCTAGTTTCCTTATTCATCGAAGAATCAAATCTTATTCAGATTTCGAAGATTTCTTCAAATCCCTTGAAATCCGGAAATTCACCGTGACTACATCAAAACTTAAATTTCTATCTCAATCTTTTGTGACAAGCTTCACTTGTACGCTTCACATAATCAAATCGTCTTGTCTATATTAACCAAACTCTATTTTATCATCTCATATTCGTCATGAAAACATTTTTATTGTTAACCATGACAACCACACTCAAATTTCGGGACGGAATTTCTTTAACGGGTAGGTACTGTGACTGATAATGCTAAAAACAAACATATATTTCATAGCATTATTCCTCAAGAAAGACAAGCTTTTAGTTGCAATTGTTCTATTTACAAGTGATATTCGTTTAAATAATAAAAGGTGAAGACAAAAGGCAGATTCGACAAATTGAAGACAAAAAGGTCCAAAGAGCTAAAAAGTACAAGATACAATCAAAAAGGTTCAAAATGTTGATGAGGAACGTCTCAAAATGACAAGAGTACAAGTTACAAAACGCAAAGTACGCGATTTAAAATAATACGCGGGGACGTCCGAAAATCCGGAACCGGGACCTGAGCCAAGAAGAAACGCCCGACGCAACGGACCAAAAATATCTAGTCTACTATGCACAAGAATATAATATAATATATATATAATTATATATAATTATATATTATATATATTATTATTATTATATTACGTCGACAAAGAAGAAAACAAAAGCAGTTGGCTGAATCCAGGGTGGCCATGCGACTCGCATGGCCAGAGGCACAAAACCATGCGAGTCGCATGGTGTGAGATTGCTGGTCAGGTCCTATATAAAGCCAGTTTTGTGCCGAGTTATGATCATCCTTTTTCTCTTCCTCTTCAACGTAAATATATTTATATTTATAATTTATATTTTAATTTTAATTATAATTCTAATAATAAGGGTATGTTAGCGAATGTTGTAAGGGTGTAAGTCGAAATTCTGTCCGTGTAACGCTACGCTATTTTTAATCATTGTAAGTTATGTTCAACCCTTTTATATTAATGTCTCGTAGCTAAGTTATTATTATGCTTATTTAAAACGAAGTAATCATGATGTTGGGCTAATTACTAAAATTGGGTAATTGGGCTTTGTACCATAATTAGGGTTTGGATAAAAGAACGACACTTGTGGAAACTAGGCTATGGGCTATTAATGGGCTTTATATTTGTTTAACTAAATGAAAGTTTGTTAATGTTAATATAAAGATTTACAATTGGGCGTCCCTATAAATTACCATATACACTCGATCGGACACGATGGGCGGGGTATTTATATGTACGAATAATCGTTCATTTAACCGGATACGGGAATGGATTAATAGCCACTAGAATAATTAAAACAGGGGTGAAATTACATTCAAGGGTAATTGGTGTAATTGTTAACAAAGTAGTAAAACCTTGGTTTACACGCAGTCGATAACCTGGTGTATTCATTAAACAAAGTATTAAAACCTTGTTACAATTCGAATCCCCAATTAGTTGGAATATTTATCTTCGGGTATAATAATAATTTGACAAGGACACTTGCAATTTATATTTATGACTGATGGACTGTTATGGACAAAAACCAGACGGACATATTGAATAATCCAGGACAAAGGACAATTAACCCATGGGCATAAAACTAAAATCAACATGTCAAACATCATGATTACGGAAGTTTAAATAAGCATAATTCTTTTATTTCATATTTAATTTCCTTTATTTTATATTTAATTGCACTTCTAATTATCGCACTTTTATTTATTGTTATTTTATTTAATCGCACTTTTAATTATCGTACTTTTAATTATCGCAATTTAATTTTATCGCATTTTTATTATTCGCAATTTCATTATCGTTATTTACTTTACGCTTTAATTTAAAGTCTTGTATTTATTTTATATTTTACATTAGGTTTTAACTGCGACTAAAGTTTTAAAATCGACAAACCGGTCATTAAACGGTAAAAACCCCCCTTTATAATAATAATATTACCTATATATATATTTGTATTTTTATAAAAGTAAACTAATATAGCGTTGAGCTTTGTTTAAAGATTTCCCTGTGGAACGAACCGGACTTACTAAAAACTACACTACTGTACGATTAGGTACACTGCCTATAAGTGTTGTAGCAAGGTTTAAGTATATCCATTCTATAAATAAATAAATATCTTGTGTAAAATTGTATCGTATTTAATAGTATTTTCCTAGTAAAATAATAACTATTTTATATACACCTCGTTCGACATCAAGTATTTTTGGCGCCGCTGCCGGGGAAAATTCGCCGAAGCGAAACGCCATATTTTTAATTTTTAAGTTATAATTAGTTTTTGTAAAATTTATATTTTTGTTCAAAAATTAAAAAGATATAAAAAAAAAAAATTAAAAAAATCTTTTAAAACCGAAAAAAAAAAAAAAAAAAAAGAAAAAAAAAATATTTTGAGTATATTTTTAAGTTTTTCTTTTATTTTTACAAAATTATAAAGTATTTTAAGTTTATTTTTAGTTTTAAAAATTAAGTTTTATTTTAATTATATATATATATTTATATTTTAAATATAAAACAGAAAAAAAAGAAAATAAATATTAAATATACGTGACCTGTCAAATTGAACCTGTCCAGTTGAACCGGTTCAGTTCAGTCATGCGACTCGCATGACCCAGCCCCTTAAATCATGCGACTCGCATGAGGGGTCTGACAGGGCCACATCCAACCCTAATTTCGCATTTATTACGGAGTATATTATATTATTATTATAACTAAACCCTAATTCTATTATTATTATTATAATTAAGTTTAATTTATTTAGTTATTTTTACTTTTATTTAGTTTTATTATTTATTTACTTAATACTTTTATTATAAAATATGAAAATAATATTTTTATAAAATCTAATATTTTTATAACTTTTTATAACTTTTAATATTTTGTCCCTTTTTAATCGTTGTAGCGTAATATTTGTATTTTTAGCTCATATTTAATTTTAAACTTAGTTTTCGCTATAGTCATTTTTACTCCTAGATTTTTAGGCTTTGCCGTAGAATTCCTTAAGTGCTTTTTCTTTAGACTAAGATTTAGGTGCTTTAGAATTTTGCGACGCCTTTTTAAGTTTTAGTTTCTTTTTAAGTTATTTCCATTTGGGATTTAGTTTTTCCTGTAAGCTTTAATATTTTTAGACCTTTTACTATGTATCAATTATCATTCCAATTAGTAATATCAATTTGCGATTATAATTTTAAGTTAGTTGTAGTAATAAGGTTAAATTAGTTAAGTATTTTTAAGTTTTTATAAGTTTCTTTTATTTTTCCGTCACCTTTTATTTTTTAACCATTTTTCTTTTTCGACCTTTTGCGACGAACTCTTTTTCTCTCTTATTTCTCGCTATTCTAGTTTTTAGGACTTAGAATTTTTTCTACTTCTTATCTAAATTTCTTAAAACTACGAAAATTTATTTTAAGTGGTTAAATTGATAGACATCAAAATTTTCTGGTTCGTAGTAATAGTTGGATTTGTACGTGGACCGGGTTATTGGAGCCAAACAGTCCTCAATTATATTGAGACCAAACGAATCCTGCCCCTCTGCTGCATCTTTTGGCTATTCGAAACGTGGGCAAAATCAGAAAAGTCTATTGATTGGATAACTTATTATAATTTTTCTTTCCTTTTTAAAACTAATAGGATATTCTGTGAATGCACCGAGCAAGACGTTCATCACCTATTGTACGTTCACCACCTGTAACTCGATCAAGACATCGTTTAACAAATATAACCGCCGTTGATTTTTCTTTAGAATCGTCATCCAGTCGACCAAGTACTTCAGTTCAAATTTCCGATAATCCAGTTTTTGAAACAAACCTCACAATTGAGAATCCAGAAAATATTCAGGAACGGTTCATAGATCCTGAACCATTAAACTTTCCTCCGGAGCCACCAATCATTCAAACAGAGATTGTTGAGGAACGAACTATTAAATCAGAATCATCTAGTGATACCGAGTCAACAAATTCAATTATGGAGAATCTGGAACCTTTAAGTATGGAAGACCGAATGAGAGCTAAACGCACTGGCCAAGGTCACGCAATTACTCATCCAGACATTAATGCGCCAGATTATGAAATCAAAGGACAAATTCTACACATGGTGACTAATCAATGCCAATTTAGTGGTGCGCCGAAGGAAGATCCAAATGAACATCTACGTACCTTTAATAGGATCTGCACACTATTTAAAATACGAGAAGTGGAGGATGAACAGATATATCTCATGTTATTTCCCTGGACTTTAAAGGGAGAAGCCAAAGATTGGTTGGAATCGTTACCTGAAGGGGCGATTGATACATGGGATGTTTTAGTTGACAAATTTCTTAAACAATTTTTTCCTGCATCTAAAGCCGTAAGACTTCAAGCAGAAATTGTTACGTTCACACAGAAGCCAAATGAAACTCTATATGAGGCATGGACAAGATATGGAAAGTTATTAAGAGGATGTCCGCAACATGGTTTAGACACTTGTCAAATAGTACAAATATTCTACCAAGGATGCGACATCACTACAAGAAAAGACATAGATATAGCAGCTGGTGGTTCTATTATGAAGAAAACCGAAACTGATGCTTACAAAATTATTGATAATACTGCTTCCCACTCACATGAGTGGCACCAAGAAAAATATATCATTAGATCATCTAAAGCAGCTAGAGCCGATTCTAGCCATGACTTAGATTCCATTTCGGCAAAGATAGATGCTTTCGAAAGACGAATGGAAAAGATGACTAAAGATATTCATGCTATACGAATTAGTTGTGAGCAGTGTGGAGGACCACATTTGACAAAAGATTGTCTCAGTATTGAATTAACAATGGAACAAAGAGAGAATATTTCATACATAAACCAAAGGCCTGGAAATAATTATCAGAATAATTATCAACCGCCAAGACCGATTTACAATCAAAACCAGAATTATAACCGAAATATTCCATACAACAACCAACAAGGTCCTAGCAATCCACAATTATCCAATAATACTTACAATCAGCAAAGACCGAATTTTCAAAACAAACCACCACAACAAACCGATGATAAAAAGCCGAATTTAGAAGATATGATGACGAAGCTAGTTGAAACTCAAACGCAGTTTTTCACATCTCAAAAACAAACCAATGAACAAAATGCTCAAGCATTTAGAAATCAACAAGCTTCTATTCAAAATCTGGAACAAGAAGTAAGTAACCTAGCAAGGTTAATAGGTGAAAGAAAACCGGGAAGTTTACCTAGTGATACAAATGCTAACCCCCGGAATGAAACAGCTAAAGCTATTACCACAAGAAGTGGTACAACACTTAAACCACCTGAAATACCTGTAACTTCTGATGAAACTATTCCTACTACACAAGAACCACAACCTGATCAGGATAAGGAAAAAGAACCGGTAGTTGAAAAGGTTAATAAAGATAACACAGTTAAGGATAAACCTTATGTTAAACCATATCAACCACCACTTCCTTATCCGAGTAAAATGAAGAAAGAAAAACTTGAAGCCGAGCAATCCAAATTCTTGGATATGTTTAAACAGATAAATGTAAATCTTCCTTTCATTGATGTGATTTCAGGAATGCCAAGGTATGCTAAATTCTTGAAAGATCTAATCACGAATAGAAGGAAAATGGAAGAACTCTC
The DNA here is from genome assembly GCF_046630445.1 of Rutidosis leptorrhynchoides. Taxonomy (NCBI): domain Eukaryota; kingdom Viridiplantae; phylum Streptophyta; class Magnoliopsida; order Asterales; family Asteraceae; genus Rutidosis; species Rutidosis leptorrhynchoides. The sequence goes on along the minus strand of NC_092335.1, from coordinate 586,674,321 downwards.
GGCTGTTACTATGAATGCTAATTGTTCAGCAGTGCTGTTGAATAAGATACCAGAAAAACTATCTGATCCAGGAAGTTTCACAATTCCATGTTTTCTGGGTAGTCTTAGTTCAATAGAAGCATTGGCAGACTTAGGTGCTAGTATAAATCTAATGCCGTATTCACTATACGCTAAACTAGACCTTGGAGAATTGAAACCAACCAGAATAAGCATACAACTAGCCGATAGATCAATAAAATATCCTAGAGGGATAATGGAGAACATGCTAGTTAAAGTTGGTACTTTAGTATTCCCAGTAGATTTTGTTGTTTTGGACATGGAAGAAGATTCTCAAGTTCCTCTCATATTAGGAAGACCATTCTTAAACACAGCTAAAGCAATGATAGACGTGTTCGGTAAGAAACTGACCCTAAGTATAGAGGATGAGAGTGTTACCTTTTCAGTTGATAGAGCAATGCAACAACCACAATCTGCAGATGATACATGTTATTATATTCAAACTATAGATGCACATGCAGAATTATTAGAAGAATTTCCAGAATTACAAGGAACAGGAGAATGTTCTTTAGGAGAAGGTAATGAACCAATTGATGAAGCTGAAATGTTAGCTACACTTATAGCTAATGGATATGAACCAACAACAGAAGAAATTCAAATGCTAAAAGAAGAAGACAGATATCGATATAAATCATCGATAGAAGAACCTCCGAAATTAGAGTTAAAGCCACTTCCAAACCATTTGGAATACGCTTATTTACATGGTGAATCTGAATTACCTGTAATAATATCGTCTTCTCTTACTGAAAATGAGAAATCACAACTCATTTCTGTGTTGAAAGCTCATAAACCAGCCATTGCATGGAAGATTCATGATATTAAAGGAATAAGTCCTTCGTATTGCACACATAAAATCCTTATGGAAGAAGGTCATAAAACGTATGTGCAACGACAACGAAGACTAAATCCTAATATGCAAGATGTAGTTAAGAAAGAGATTATTAAACTGCTAGATGCAGGTTTGATATATCCAATTTCTGATAGTCCATGGGTAAGCCCAGTTCAATGCGTGCCTAAGAAGGGTGGCATGACTGTCATTACAAATGAGAAAAATGAGCTTATTCCTACTAGGACTGTAACAGGATGGCGTGTATGTATTGATTATAGAAAATTAAATGACGCCACCAGAAAAGATCACTTTCCCTTACCTTTCATAGATCAAATGTTGGAAAGATTAGCCGGAAATAGTTACTATTGTTTTCTAGATGGATTTTCCGGATATTTTCAAATTCCAATAGCACCCGAAGATCAAGAGAAAACCACATTCACGTGCCCTTATGGTACTTTTGCTTACAAACGCATGCCATTCGGACTTTGTAACGCCCCTGCAACCTTTCAAAGGTGTATGATGGCGATTTTTCATGACATGATAGAAGAATGCATGGAAGTATTCATGGATGACTTTTCAGTCTTCGGTGATACATTTAAATCATGTCTAGTTAATCTGGAACGAATGCTAATTAGATGCGAAAAATCAAATCTAGTACTTAATTGGGAGAAATGCCATTTCATGGTGAAAGAAGGCATCGTTCTTGGACATAAAATTTCAAAAGAAGGAATTGAAGTGGATAGAGCTAAAGTAGATGTAATTGCTAAACTTCCACATCCCACCAATGTTAGAGGAGTTAGGAGTTTTCTAGGGCATGCCGGTTTTTACCGACGTTTCATAAAAGATTTTTCTAAAATTGCCACTCCTATGAATAAACTCCTAGAAAAGGATGCGCCATTCATCTTTTCAGATGAATATATCAAATCTTTTAATATTCTTAAAGAAAAACTCACTAATGCGCCGATCATGATAACACCAAATTGGAATCTACCATTTGAACTAATGTGCGATGCAAGTGATTTTGCAATGGGAGCCGTTTTAGGACAAAGGATTGAAAAACGATTTCAACCTATATATTATGCTAGTAAGACATTACAAGGAGCACAAACGAACTATACAACTACTGAAAAAGAACTCCTTGCTATTGTCTTTGCTTTTGACAAATTTCGATCATATCTCGTTCTAGCAAAAACGGTGGTCTATACCGACCATTCTGCTCTTAGATACCTATTTTCAAAACAAGATGCTAAACCAAGATTAATCCGTTGGATCTTACTCTTACAAGAGTTTGATATTGAAATCCGAGATAAAAAAGGAGCAGAAAATCTCGCCGCTGATCATCTTTCTCGTCTTGAAAATCCCGAATTAGAAGTTCTGAATGAATCGGCCATACAAGACAACTTTCCTGATGAATATCTATTGAAGATAGATTATAAAGAAATCCCATGGTTTGCAGACTATGCAAACTACTTAGTTTGTGGATTCCTTGAAAAAGGATTATCGTACCAAAGACGAAAGAAATTCTTCAGTGATATAAAACACTATTTCTGGGAAGATCCACATTTGTTTAAAAGTTGTCCCGATGGAATAATACGCCGATGTGTATTTGGAGATGAAGCTAGTAAAATTTTAAACCATTGTCACACAGGACCAACAGGAGGGCATTATGGGCCTCAACTAACAGCAAGAAAAGTTTACGAAGCTGGATTCTATTGGCCTACAATTTACAAAGACGCACACCTTCTTTGCAAATCCTGTGATGCATGTCAAAGGGCCGGAAGAATAAGTCAACGTGATGAAATGCCACAAAATGTCATCCAAGTATGTGAAGTATTTGACATTTGGGGTATTGACTTTATGGGTCCATTTCCAAAATCTCATAATAATCTATATATACTCGTAGCCATTGATTATGTATCTAAATGGGCGGAAGCACAAGCTCTCCCAACTAACGATGCACGAGTTGTAGTCAACTTTTTAAAACGTCTTTTTGCAAGGTTTGGAACACCGAAAGCTTTAATAAGTGATCGGGGTACTCATTTCTGTAATAATCAATTTGAGAAAGTTCTTAAAAGATATGGAGTAACTCATAAAATCTCCACCGCATATCATCCACAAACAAGTGGACAAGTTGAAAATACCAACCGAGCTTTAAAACGTATTCTAGAGAAAACCGTAGGATCAAATCCGAAGGAATGGTCCATTAAATTGGAGGATGCACTCTGGGCTTTTAGAACAGCCTACAAAACTCCAATTGGAACCACACCTTTTAGACTTGTTTATGGAAAAGCGTGTCATCTTCCAGTAGAAATTGAACACAAAGCATTTTGGGCTTTGAAGACATGTAATCTTGATTTACATGAAGCCGGACGTCTACGATTAAGTCAACTAAACGAATTAGAAGAATTAAGACATGAAGCATACGAAAATTCGTTAATCTATAAAGAAAGAACGAAGAAATGGCATGATAAAAGAATCAGAAGTTCAAAAGAATTTAAAGAAGGAGACAGAGTTCTTCTTTTCAATTCACGATTCAAGCTATTTCCTGGAAAATTGAAATCAAGATGGTCTGGACCATTCATAGTCAAAAGAGTTTTCCCATACGGAACGATAGAATTAATAAATTCAAATGGGATTGAATTTAAAGTTAATGGTCACAGAGTTAAACATTACATACATGGTCCGATGGAAGTCGACAACGAAGTTAATCACAATTTCGACACCACAGCTAATTAAGTGTGGGGAGAATCAAGTCTTTAAAGGATAATATGTATTTCTGTTAGAGTTAGATTGTCTGTTTTCGTGTAGTTCTCGAAAATGGAACACGTATGGTCTTTCCCTAGCAGACCCTAAAGAACTAGTCTTCTCCCCCCATTCTGAATTTTTATTTTTTTTAGGTTTTTACGTAATGAAGACTGCCTGTGAATTAAACCATGGTCTAATGCTACACGCTTTGATCACTAAAAGAAATAATGACATACTACCGAGTGAATTAGTATCAGTAATCAGAGAAAGAATGGACGGAGTTAGAAAAGGATCCAGATGCGAAGATAATAAGTTACAATTTGGTAAAGGAAAATCAAAATCCGCAGCGAAAAGAAGAGCACGACACCTAGAAAAATGTCACAAATGCGGAAAATGGTCACATGGAGGTAAATGTTCAAATAATCAAACCTATTCAAATACCGAATTTGTTACTTTATGCAGAGACGGACCGTTCATATGTTTAGAAGAAAAGACAATGAATGCTCGAGGTTACGCCTATGCAGCCATGGAAGACCAATTAAACCGACTATCTTATGAATATAATAGATCATATAACTAAGAAATCTATTTCACAGGTATGTCTGTACAGTTTTTATTTTTTATTTTTATTTTTAACCTTTTGATAATAAACGCTAATTTGTTCGCTAAAAAGTATTAAATTGGTATTAAATAAAATTAGGTTTGGCGACCGAAATTATTGATATTGTTCAAAAATTTACTACATCACTGCGAAATTTAACGTTTATTCTTAAGGTATAAATATCTTTAATCAATCAACCCAAAATATTTCAAAAATTCGTCATGAGTTAAATTAGGTCTTGGAACCGAAATTACTTTACCGAAAAGAGGGGCGCATATTTTTGATAATATTTGATTGATTAAAGTGGGATAAAAAGACAAAAAGATTTTTAATTTTATTTTTAAAAAATTAATATTTAAATCTTAAATTAATATTGTAAACTTTGTAAAAACAATATATTTAAAATTGTAAATATTTGAAAAATTAATATAAGTTTGGTTTGAATTTTTAATTTTTAAAATATGAAATTTTAATTTTATGCATTTCAAATTTTAAGTTTGGTGTGAATTTTTAATATTAATTTTTAATTTTATATTTAAGTTGTGTGAATTTAAAAACAAAAATTTACTTTATCTCATTAAGTTAAGAATATGATTTTTAAAATTCTTCGTAAGTTGAAGACTAGGTCTTTGAACCGAAATTGCTTTACCCGAGGGAGGGACGAGAACTTTTATTATCATTATTTTTAATCTTTTTGATTTAAAGTATGCAAAAAAAAAAAAAAAAAATTAAAAAATCCAAAAATCTAAGCTTTTAAAATAATCGCTTGAAAATGACAATTTTAAAATTTTGTCGAGGGACGGACTAGGGCATCGTCCCGAAACGACCTCGTCTTAAAAAGAAACAAATTTTTAAAATTTTATTTAATTTATGTTTTAAAAAGTTTAAGTTAATTAAAAAAAAAAAAAAAAATAAAAAAAAAAAAAAAAACCTGGAATTGACCCCCATGCGAGTCGCATGGGGGAAAGGCTTAAGCCATGCGACTCGCATGGCTGTTAAAAACTGGACAGGATCAAAAGCTCAGCGAGCTGCTCTTTCTTTCACAAACACACACATATACACGAAAACTCTCCCAAACTCTCTCAATTTTTCACCAATTTTTACCAAATTTCTTGCAAAACTTCACAATAATCATGCCTAGATTCAGTAGTCTCAACCCCTTCAGGAGAAAGGTAAAGATTTCACCCCTAATCTCTTAAAATTCGAATTTTTGTGTTCTTGAGCTAGAAAATTTATATTTTGATTTTGTTAAATTTAGGTGTAATTAGAGCTAAATTGTTGTTATATTATGCATGTATATCCTAGATAGAAGCTATTTAACATGAATTGAAGCTAAAAACTTCAAATTTTTAAGAATCTAGGGTTTGTGTTCTTGAGCAATTTGGGGCTTTTTGATATAAACAGGTTATGGCCAATTTTTGTCATGAATTGTTGCTAAATTAAGTAGTGTAACATGTTTAGGTAGTTAATTGATCCAAACTTTGAGCCTAAACATGTTTTTGAGAATTAAAGTGGACTTTTTAAGTCTAAAAATTCATGAACTTGGATAATTTGATATAAAGGCCATTTGAAACTTGTTTCATTGCTAGTAGTGATTATTTTGGCATGTTATTTAAGATAAATGCTTATGAACTTGATGTACATTTTTCGTATATGCTTATTTGACAAAGTGTAGACTTGACAAAAATATGAAAATGAGCACTAGTTTGATTTGAATGCCATGTAACAAGTGTTTAATTGTTATAATAATTATTGTTGACATGTTTAAGAGTTTAAATGTGATAAAACATTGTACACATTTTCGTATGTAAAAGTATATAATTGTTATTTTTAGGAAAATATGTATAAAATATGTTATGAATTGAACATGTCATCATAATTGTTTCAAGTTATTATTTTGCTAACACTAATGCATATTTGGATGCAAAAATTTTGTGTTTAATGTGTTTTGCAGAAAGTCGATACTGGAGGTTCAGGAGCATCATCATCCAGGCAACCAGAGCCCGAACCAGAAATGTTTCATGAACAAGAACAGCATATGCAACAAGAAGAAGAAGAACAGGAGGAGCAACATATTCCATATCACGATCAAGATCAGTTATTCATGAATCAGTTTCGTCAATTCGCTCCACATCAAAGGATTCTGAGCTTAGACATTAATGAAGATCAGTTACACCCAAATCTGAGATTTGATCGATGTTGGATAGAGTATCCAGATTATCAAAAGAACATGCACATTCTCTACTTTAAGGTTGTTGAAATGCCAAGGGCAATTGACTGGGTACCTTTGGAAACAGTTGACCTTGCCGAACCGATTCGGGGATTATTGGTGCAAAGGTATGGTAATTCTCAGTTTAACGATTGGATGCGCCTATTTTCCATTCGTAGAACCATATATAGGGAATGGTGTATAGAATTACTTAGTACTATTAAGTTAAACAGTGATGTTAGGAGGATAGATGATAGAAGCTTTATTAGATTTCTGTTAGGTGGACGCATGTACAGAATGTCCATGATAGATTTAGCCAGGGCCTTACAGATTTACACCCCTGCTGAACTTTTGAGCCCCGACTGTAATAGCCTGATTGCCCAAGGAGAAAGGGTAGATAGGGAATTTGATGTTAACGCTGTCTGGAGGCGTATGTCCCACTTTAATGAATTTCACGCCAGTGGAAATCATACATACTTAGATATAGACAGAGCTGAACTCCGGGTGATTCATAGATTCTTAGCAAACACAATTACACAAAGGGGTAGGAATAAGGAGAAATTGACCGTAAACGATTTGTTCTACCTCAAGTGTATTAGAGACCCGAGGAGTTTCGTTAACATTCCCTATTGTGTTGGTTATTATCTCGCTAATGTAGTTTCGGGGATGAAATCGGGGAGTATTATAGGTGGTGGTATTTTCATTACTCTCATTGGAGAGTATTTAGGTGTAGATAAGCACCAAGGGGGTCCAATGAACGAAATAGAGGACGGAGGTGAAACTATAAGTTCAAACCTTTATCACGGTGCAAGGGTATTATTGATGAGACGTGGTCGGGTATATCGATACGAGGGACCTCAGCGACAGGTAGAGAGAGGTTCGGATGATGAGATGGAGGAGGCGAACAACATTATAGGAGTTGTTCGGGAGACTGCTCTTGATTTAGGCATTCGTATGGAGGATGAATACATGACGAACTATGATAGGCATATGCAGTACGAGGCATGGCAACGCCGGAATGACTACGAGCATTCCCGGCAACGAGAGCATGGCCGATGGGATTATCATCAGCGCCAAATTATAAGCCAGTTGCAGCCTGGCGAGATGTATTATCCGACCCGACCCGCATACTATCCCGCACATCAGCCAGAGATGAGACCACCCTATGATTCATATGATTATGACGCAGCATACCAGTACACCTATAATCAGCCATGGAACCCGGACGCGAACATGAATTGGGATCCATATCCTAATTTTCCTCCTAACCCACCTCCTGATCAGTAGAGATAAGTTGGTAATTTTTATTTTTATTATTTTAAACACTTAACATTTTATTACGTTTATGTAATGTTTGATATTCTTATTATTATTGTGTACTAATATTTTTCTTATAGTTTGAAAGTGGGATGCCAAAGTTCCATTTCAAATTACATGTATGATTATATTTGTATTGTATGTATTCTATTTTATGCACAAAACAGGGTTAAACAACGCGTTTTCAAAGACTGGCATTAAGTTCAGCAAAAGCAAGTAATTTTGACGACAATGATGCAAAATATATGTGAAATAACAAGACGGAATGAACAAATGACGTGCACCATTTATCATTCAGCAAACAAACGCCAATATATTTGGAAACTTTGGTAAAAATTTAATCATTTTCACACAAATCACCCTCAATAATTTAAATTGTTACTGATTTCTTGCAAATGAGGGCATTGCAAGATCTTAAGTGTGGGAAGGGGTTAAATTCTTTCGGATTTTAAAATTTTTATATTAAACACTTGGTTACCATTAAAAATACTAGTAAAGCAGTAGTTGTATTAGAATCTAGTGCTCTCTGATAAAAAAAGAACAGCCCTAGTCTTATATACTGACTACCCAATTCTAGTAAAATTTTTCAAAATTTGCAATTAAATGAATTCAAATCATGTTTATACATATTTATGAACGATAAAACTAGGTTTTAACACCGAAATTATTGTTACCTCGGAAAGGACATAAATTGAGAAACAAACTAAAATGTTAAAATTCATTTAAAATGGAATAGAGGACGATAAAAAGAAAAATAAAAAGCCAAGTGTGGGAAAATTTACCAAGTTATTTTAAACATATGTCACATATATCTGTAACAAATAACTGAAAATACTTTTGCTTTGGACTAAACTAAACTGTTTTACCCGATGAAAGAAAAGAAGAGATGGATCTACACGATGAATCAATTCCATCATTAAAAGGAAGTAAAGTCTTCCGAAAAAGACACGCGCTTCTTGATTTAGGTCATGAAGTTGTCGTTCAGACCAGCTGTAGGTTGACGAAAAATCTAGAAAAGTCATCACTAAAATCAGCAGGAAATCCACGGACCTCAGCATTAAACAGGGTCGCCAAGTGGTCAGATTTATCCTAACCATGAGAAGGATTTATCAAGTACAATGGGGGGGCACCATGCAAATTAGCTGGATAAGACTAATGAATCAGATCCCCAGAAAGGATAATCTCCTTAAAGATTAAAAATCAGCTTTTAAGACTGATATTACTCAATCCTAGAGATTGACCTTAAAGATTGAGAATTCAAACTCATGGAATTCAATGATATCTAAACTCGAGCTTGAACGAGAAAATATTTTGATCAAAAATACAAACCGATTTGTTTTCTAAAAACCCTATTTTCAATACGTTCATTACCATTGAACGTAAAATCCTAGGAATTCACCTGGAATTCATTAGGTCACCTGAACTAAATCGGGTGTCAACCGTAAGAACGGTGGTTGCATAACATGGTCAAAGACAGGACTTTGTGCCAAACCGACAAATTATAAGGGTGAGCTTTACTATTGCTCCTACCAAGGATAGTAATTGCGTCCGACACGTTATAGACCATAATCAAAAGCATGTCACGGGACATTGCCTTAAACAGTTGCTTATTCAACGCTTTCCTTTACAACCGGACGGTAGTTTGCCGAAAGGTAATATACGGGACAAGTAAACTGGACGTGTTGCTTTCCAAATACAAGGTTAGCAAGTGGGTGACACAAAACCGCAAGTTTTGAGCTAAAATTTTCAAATCTGAAACCCACCAAACCCACAAAAATATTTTGCAAAACACCGGTAAAGGGTTATTCCGGAAAACTTATTTAGGGTAAAAACTAGATTTCGAAAGATCAAATGTTTTCATAAAGATCCAATTTCCTTAATGGATCTAAATTTTTATAGTCATGTGGGACTGTAAACCATATCGTTACTACCATTGTTTATACCGCCATATAGAAATCACTGATGTACAAAGTGTGAAGAATAAAGAAGTGATTCTAGTATTTCAAGACAATATTGCTTGAGGACAAGCAACGCTCAAGTGTGGGAATATTTGATAATGCTAAAAACGAACATATATTTCATAGCATTATTCCTCAAGAAAGACAAGCTTTTAGTTGCAATTGTTCTATTTACAAGTGATATTCGTTTAAATAATAAAAGGTGAAGACAAAAGGCAGATTCGACAAATTGAAGACAAAAAGGTCCAAAGAGCTAAAAAGTACAAGATACAATCAAAAAGGTTCAAAATGTTGATGAGAAACGTCTCAAAATGACAAGAGTACAAGTTACAAAACGCAAAGTACGCGATTTAAAATAATACGCGGGGACGTCCGAAAATCCGGAACCGGGACCTGAGCCAAGAAGAAACGCCCGACGCAACGGACCAAAAATATCTAGTCTACTATGCACAAGAATATAATATAATATATATATAATTATATATAATTATATATTATATATATTATTATTATTATATTACGTCGACAAAGAAGAAAACAAAAGCAGTTGGCTGAATCCAGGGTGGCCATGCGACTCGCATGGCCAGAGGCACAAAACCATGCGAGTCGCATGGTGTGAGATTGCTGGTCAGGTCCTATATAAAGCCAGTTTTGTGCCGAGTTATGATCATCCTTTTTCTCTTCCTCTTCAACGTAAATATATTTATATTTATAATTTATATTTTAATTTTAATTATAATTCTAATAATAAGGGTATGTTAGCGAATGTTGTAAGGGTGTAAGTCGAAATTCTGTCCGTGTAACGCTACGCTATTTTTAATCATTGTAAGTTATGTTCAACCCTTTTATATTAATGTCTCGTAGCTAAGTTATTATTATGCTTATTTAAAACGAAGTAATCATGATGTTGGGCTAATTACTAAAATTGGGTAATTGGGCTTTGTACCATAATTAGGGTTTGGATAAAAGAACGACACTTGTGGAAACTAGGCTATGGGCTATTAATGGGCTTTATATTTGTTTAACTAAATGAAAGTTTGTTAATGTTAATATAAAGATTTACAATTGGGCGTCCCTATAAATTACCATATACACTCGCTCGGACACGATGGGCGGGGTATTTATATGTACGAATAATCGTTCATTTAACCGGACACGGGAATGGATTAATAGCCACTAGAATAATTAAAACAGGGGTGAAATTACATTCAAGGGTAATTGGTGTAATTGTTAACAAAGTAGTAAAACCTTGGTTTACACGCAGTCGATAACCTGGTGTATTCATTAAACAAAGTATTAAAACCTTGTTACAATTCGAATCCCCAATTAGTTGGAATATTTATCTTCGGGTATAATAATAATTTGACAAGGACACTTGCAATTTATATTTATGACTGATGGACTGTTATGGACAAAAACCAGACGGACATATTGAATAATCCAGGACAAAGGACAATTAACCCATGGGCATAAAACTAAAATCAACACGTCAAACATCATGATTACGGAAGTTTAAATAAGCATAATTCTTTTATTTCATATTTAATTTCCTTTATTTTATATTTAATTGCACTTCTAATTATCGCACTTTTATTTATTGTTATTTTATTTAATCGCACTTTTAATTATCGTACTTTTAATTATCGCAATTTAATTTTATCGCATTTTTATTATTCGCAATTTCATTATCGTTATTTACTTTACGCTTTAATTTAAAGTCTTGTATTTATTTTATATTTTACATTAGGTTTTAACTGCGACTAAAGTTTTAAAATCGACAAACCGGTCATTAAACGGTAAAAACCCCCCTTTATAATAATAATATTACCTATATATATATATTTGTATTTTTATAAAAGTAAACTAATATAGCGTTGAGCTTTGTTTAAAGATTTCCCTGTGGAACGAACCGGACTTACTAAAAACTACACTACTGTACGATTAGGTACACTGCCTATAAGTGTTGTAGCAAGGTTTAAGTATATCCATTCTATAAATAAATAAATATCTTGTGTAAAATTGTATCGTATTTAATAGTATTTTCCTAGTAAAATAATAACTATTTTATATACACCTCGTTCGACATCAGTGACGACCCGGGAATTTCCAACCAAATTTAAACGTAATCTTTATATGTTTTGACACGATAAGCAAAGTCTGTAATGATGAGTCTCAAAAAGTTTGAACTGTTTCATATATTTAATTGACCTTCGACTGCTCTCGGCGATTCACGAACAATTAAGTGTAAATAGATATGTGTGTATGTATATATAAATAATAATTGAACTATAATTTGAAGTATTATATGTTGTTATTATTAAAAATTAATAAAAGAAAAATAGGATATTGATATCGCGTATTTCATATGCGTTTTCCTTAGCGATATCGGGTACATTTTGGTCCTTTTGGATACGATTTGGAGTTATTTCGGTTAAAGTTGTGGAAGTTTGAGTTCCAAGACCAAGGAGGTTAAATTTGAGGTTATTTGATGGTTTTGGATGTTTTTCGATGTTAACGAGTGAAAAAGTTTGATTCGATTCGAGTTTTGGTGTTAATATTGAGTTTTTCAGCTAGTTTCAGCATTTTCAGCATGGAGCACCGCTCCAAAACATGGCGCGCCGCGCAAATCAACAGGAAATAAAGGTCGAGCATTTCAGAAGTTCAAGGATCAGATCCCAGTCATTCGGCGCGCCGCGCGGGGGTATTGGCGCGCCGCGCGACCTTCAGCCCGGGTTCAGATTTTTCCACTTATAAAAGTCCGAAAAATACCCTAATGTTTCATTATCGTATCTTGACGAATTCCAGCCACTTTTTGACGAACTTAGGTGATTTTTGGAGATATTCAAGGTCATTCTAAGGTACCAATCATTCCGGGAACAAGTCTCGATTCGTTTATCTTTCAGGATTCAATTTTTGATTAGTTTTATCTCTTTGTTATCAACAATGAATTTCTCTATTTCTTTGATTATTATTTTGGTTTTATCCATGATTGTAGGCTAAACTCTTAATGTTTGTCTAGATTGAATATTTGCAAGTGTTTGGATGTTACTTTGATGTTTTATTAATTGATGCATAATAATTATGAGTTTTGATTAAGAACCATTCTTGTGGGTGTTAATTATTGTTACTAGGTTGATTAGTGAATCTTGTTTGAACAAAGGGAACCCTGTTTCAATTTAGTGATCTAATTCCCAATTGATTTGTCTTAACCGATTGGGTGCTTACTGGACCAAGGGGGTAAACCGGGTAACGTAATTGAACAAAATAGGGGTGAATTGTGTGGAGCGAACGCGTAACCAATTGAATCTTAATCTTATAATTAGCTAGTTACTAAGTCATAAACGAAAGATGGTATTTGGTGAAAGGGAACCCTAAGCCAATTAATCCTAGTTTGACGTGTTTGCTAAAAGAGAACTCTGGGTAAACCGACTCTGTAATTGCGTGCATTGATTAATAGAACTAGTGCTTAATAACAAATCATCCAACACTGCGAATAGGAGATCTAGGCGAACATTCTTCTATCCATTGAATTCCAATATCTTTATTCTCCCGTTGAGTCTGTTTTTCTTTTATCTAAACTTAAAAATCCAAAAATATTGTCTTTTACTTTTAAAGCTATCTTGATTTGGCTAATCGTTAAATAGCCGCAAAACAAACTATCTTGTAATTTCAATTTTCATAGTTTAACTTAGTTTACTTTTATTAGTTTCAAAGTTAATTCTCACGTTAATACTGTCCTTGGAACGATACTTGGAATTACCATTTTTATACTATTGCACGATCGGGTACACTGCCCGTAAGTGTGTAGTAATCTTTAACCAGGCATATTTCCAGAGATAATTTATATACTAGATTTCACACATCAAGTTTTTAGCCGGGGACAGTTGTGTTGAAAATTAAGTTTGAAAATTAAGTTTGTTTTTAGTTAATTTTAACTGTTTATTTTATTTTAATTCTAATTGAGTCGGTGCGTTTAATCGGTTTGCTAGCTGTGTTCTTGCAGTTACAGGTAGTGCATGCCACACACGCGTTCTTCAAGTTCTCCGATTTTAACACCATTTGACGAGCCTGAAAGAGAGTTGTTCAAAGCCTTAAGTCAAGAGCAAAAGTTTAAAGTGGATTCTTCACCGTCTTCGAGTGAAGTTGTAGTCAATTTGTTCAGTAACAACGATATTGTGGTGCCCGAGACACCACCAGAAGTTAACTCAGAAGAAGATTCTTACGTTTCGTCTGACACTTCAGATACTGAAGAAATGGCCGAAGAACCACCTCGTCCTCAGACTATGGCAGAATAGTTGAAGGCCACCCGAGGAGGCCAAGGCAATTCGATTACTCAGCCGAATATTACTCAGCCTTTTCAAATTACAGGGCCGATCCTGAATTTGATTTCTTCTGATTGCCGATTCTATGGCAAAGATACCGAGGATGCTAACGAGCATCTTCGTAATTTTAATGATGTTTGTAACTTGTTTAAGCTACATGAGGTTGCCGACACTTCAATTAAGACAAGACTTTTCCCTTGGACTCTTAAGGGAGAAGCTAAGAGATGGTTAGATAAGCAACCAGAAGGTACGATTACATCTTGGGAGACTTTGGAAGATAAGTTTTTGTCGAAGTTTTTCCCTGCATCTCGAGCTGCTCGACTTCAAGCAGATATTTCTCAATTTAGACAAAAGAGCAGTGAGACATTGTTTGATGCTTGGGACCGTTTTGCTACTTTGTTACGCTCGTGTCCGCAACAAGGGTTGAATGATTTACAGAAGGTTCAGATTTTCTACAAAGGTTGTGATATTCCTACGCGTCAGAGTATCGATCAAGCTGCAGGTGGTACGTTAATGGATAAGACTGAAGAAGAGGCGTTAGCGATCATTGAAAAGCAAGCTGCTTATTCTCATGAGTGGCATCAGGATCATGAATCTTACCCTTCAGCTTCAGTTAAGAGAACAGAGACTACAGGTACAGGTGCTTATGATGATTTTGGGTCTTTCAGTGCTAAGTTGGATTCGTTTGGTAGGAATTTGGAGAAGATGAACAAGGATATTCATGGTATGAAGGTTGGTTGTGAATACTGTGGAGGTTTGCATCTGGGCAAAGATTGTGATGCGGGTTTGACTATGAATCAGAAAGAAGAGATCAACTATATTAGTCAGCAGAATAACAATCAGTTTCAGGGACGTGCTCAGTTTAATAGGAATTTCAATAATCCTTATATTCCGCAAGGTAATCAGGGTTCGAGGTTCCAACCGGGTTCTAGTGGAGGTTTTCAGCAGCAAGCTCCCGGTTATTTTCAGAAACCACAGGCCGAAGAGAAAAAGTCCAACCTTGAGGCTATGATCGAGAAGTTAGTGATTTCTCAGACTCAACTTGTTACTACCGTTACTCAGAACAATGAAAAGAATGACCAAATGTTTCGGAATCAACAAGCAGCTATTCATAATCTAGAACAACAGATTGGTCAACTTTCTAATAAGAATAGTGAGAGAAAACCGGGGGAGTTACCGAGCAAGACGGATACTAACCCGAAAAACGGGCATGTTAATGCTATCACCACCCGAAGTGGTTTAGCATATGATCCACCGAGGAAGCCCGACGAGTATGATTTGAGGGTCCCGTTAGTTAATGATAGTGAGCCGGTTGTTGAAAGTGAATCGGAAAGGGAAAAAGAGCCGGAACAGGTGGCTGAAAAAGTTGTTAAGGAACCGGTTACTGTTGCTGCTAAACCGGTAGTGAGAGAGTATCAACCACCGCTCCCATTCCCGAGGAAACAGCGTTTGGAGAAGCTAGAGGCCGAAAAGTCCAAGTTTATGGACTTGATTAAAAAAGTTAACATAAATATGCCTTTTATTGATGTTATTGCAGGTATGCCTAAGTATGCGAGGTTTCTTAAAGATTTGGTGACTAACAGGCAGAAGCTGGAGAACGTGTCTTCAGTAAGGTTGAATGCCGCATGCTCAGCGGTTGTTGCTAACAAGCTTCCCGAGAAGCTTGAGGATCCTGGAAGTTTTACCATTCCTTGTTTACTTGGTAATCTAGACTGTATGAGGGCTTTGGCGGATTTGGGGGCTAGCATTAATTTAATGCCTTATTCTATTTACTTAAAGCTAGACCCCGGGGAGTTAAAACCCACGCGCATGGCTGTTCAGCTAGCTGACCGCTCTATTAAATTCCCTCGTGGAATCATAGAGAATATGCTAGTTAAGACCGGGTCGTTAGTTTTTCCGGCGGATTTTGTGGTTTTGGATATGGAAGTGGATGAAAGGATTCCACTTATTTTGGGTCGGCCATTCTTAAATACTGCTAGGTGTATGATTGATGTGTATGGCCAAAAGTTGACCCTTAGGATAGATGATTTGAGTGCAACATTCTCAATCGACCATGCTTTAAAATACCCTGGCTACACTGATGATACATGTTATTTTCTTAACACTGTGAATGTCCAGTCTGAGTTTTTGCAGGAATTCCCAGAGTTACAGGGTTCAGGAGAATGCTCATTGGTTGAGATTGATGAGGATGTGCAGGTTGAGGAGGTGGATATTTTAACCACCTTGATGGAAAATGGCTATGAGCCGACTGAAGAGGAGTTCAAAGAACTCGAACGTGATTCAAATTACCAGAGCAAGTCTTCAATTGAAAAACCTCCCGAGCTTGAATTGAAGCCACTTCCAGATCATTTGGAATACGCTTACTTGCATGAGGAATCTAAGCTTCCGGTAATTATTTCTTCTTCTCTTTCAGCAGGTCAGAAAACTGAGCTTGTTACTATGCTAAAGGCCCATAAACCGGCCATTGCATGGAAGATTCACGACATTAAGGGTATTAGTCCCTCCTATTGCACCCACAAAATTCTAATGGAGGATAACTCCAAACCTGTGGTGCAACGCCAAAGGAGGTTGAACCCGCACATGCAAGATGTCGTGAAGAAAGAGATCATAAAGCTCCTTGATGCAGGTCTGATTTACCCGATTTCTGACAGTCCATGGATTAGCCCGGTACACTGTGTACCTAAGAAAGGTGGTATGACTGTTACCACCAATGATAAAAATGAGTTAATTTCCACTCGGACTGTCACGGGGTGGCGTGTTTGTATCGACTACCGTAAGTTGAACGACGCCACACTCAAAGACCACTTCCCGCTACCTTTCATGGATCAAATGCTAGAGAGGTTGGCGGGAAACAGTTTCTATTGCTTTCTCGATGGTTTCTCGGGCTATTTTCAAATTCCTATCTCGCCCGAGGACCAAGAGAAGACTACTTTCACGTGCCCGTATGGCACGTTTTCATATCGACGCATGCCCTTT